>NW_027397095.1:3603674-3765341 GCF_003265705.2 Callorhinus ursinus
TAGCCTGGTGATAGGTATTAAGGAGGGCACGTTCTGCGTGGAGCACTGGTGTTATGCACAAATAATGAATCATGGAACACTACATCAAAAACTAATGATGTAATGTATGTTGATTAACATAACAATAAACATTTTTTTTTTAAAAGTACATAATGGGCCTCTCCTCATGTCCCCAGTGCAGAAGCTCTTTCTGCCCACAGGTCCTGTCCCTGTGCTTTAATAAAAATCACCATTTTTTGCACCAAAAAAAAAATGGGAAGAGGAACTGAATAAACTTTTTTCCAAAGAAGACATGTAAACAGCCAATATGTACACAAAAATGTGTTCAACATTACTATTCATCAGAAAATTACAAATCAAAACCACAATAAGATATCTCTTATTATCTATCTATTTATCTATCTAGATATATGCTTATTAAAATGACTATTAGCAAAAGACAAGAAATAACATGCATTGGCAAGGATGTGAAAAAAAAGAAACAGTTGTGCACTGTTGGTGGGAATGTAAATTGTTGCAGCCACTATGGAAAACAGTATGGAGGTTCCTCAAAAAAAATAAAAACTAGACATAGAGGTGCATATATCTTTTCAAATTAGCGCTTTTGTTTTCTTTCAGTGAATACCAAATAGTGGAATATGAAAGCAACCCAAGTGTCCATTGACAGATGATTGGATAAAGAAGATGTGGTGTATATATAGATACAATGAAATATTGCTCAGCCACAAAAAAGGATGAGATCTTGCCATTTGTGACAACATGGGTGGACCTAGAGGGTATTATGCTAAATGAAATAAGGCAGATAAAGATGCATACCATATGATTTCACTTTTATGTGGAATCTAAACAAAAAAAAAAGCAAATTAATAAACAAACAAAAAGCAAAAACAGACCCATAAATACAGAGAACAAACTGATGGTTGCCGGAGGAGAAGGGTGTGGGGGGATAAGCAAAGAGGGTAAAGGGGAGTGGGAGATACAGGCTTCCAGTTATGAGATAAAGAATTCATGGGAATAAAAGGTGCAGCATAGGGAATATAGTCAATGGTATTGTGATAGTGTTGTATGGTGACAGATGGTAGCTACACTTATGTGAGCATACTGTAACATACAGACTTACTGAATCACTATGTTGTACACCTGAAACTAATGTAACATTATGAGTCAACTATATTTCAATAACATATAATATATAATAGAAAATACATAGAGATGACAATAATCCAGTAATTCCACTTCTGAGTATTCATCTCAAGAAAATGAAAATAACTAACTCAAAAAGATAAGTCAGAAAGAGAAAAACAAATACTGTGTGATAGCACGTATATGTGGAATCTAAAAAAAGCCAAACTTGTGAAAAAAGAGGGTAGGATGATAGTTACCATGGGCCAGGAGGTGGCGGAATTGAAATGTTGGTCAAAGGGCACAAACTTTCATTTAAAAGATGAATTAAGTTCTGGAGATCCAAAGCACAGCATTGTGGTTATACTTAACAATACTGTATTATATACTTGAAAATTGTTAATAGAATGGATTTTAAATGTTCTCACTGCAAAAAATAAATGATAATTAATGTAACTTGATGGGTGTGTTAGCTAATGCTACAGTCATAATCATATTGCAATATATAAGTGTACCAAATTAACACACTGTATACCTGAAACTTACATGTTATATGTCAATTATATCTCAATAAAATGAAATATTTATAGATATATGTATGCACAGTGGTTAAATTTACACACTTATTTCTTCTTACTCAGTGAGATGAGAAGCCTTAAAACAATGTAACAATCAATAAACACACCTAAGCACCCAGATCTGGTTTCTAACACCATTCTCCAATAAAAGAAACCAGAGTTTTGTGAAGAAATGGCTCATTCTAGCATTGGAATAGGAATTGTACATGACTACTTTGGAGTATCTTCTAATACCAGAAATAAAAATGTGCTAATAAATAAAATGGGTTTATGTAAAAGGAATACAGGAGCCAATTGAAATGGCTCTTAATGATCAAAACTGGAACAATTTGCATAACAAAACAAAATAGTATAAGCTTGTAACACAAAAGCACAAAATAAATATCCATGAGTCCTTCCTGATATAAATAAATTACTAAATAAATAAATAAATAAATGAGGAGAAGAGACAAATCTCAGGTGCAGAAGAATTCCAAATAATTTATACAGATTCTGCACCCTTAAGGAGGTAAAACATGACTCCCTACTCTGTAAGTGTGGGCTGTACATAGTGACTTTCTTCCAAAGAGTACAGTATAAAAACAGAAAAAATAGTACCTTTATAGTAGAGAACCTGACAAACATTACTTAAAGCTTAGTGATCAAGGTCAACATATATTGATAATATACTTTTGATATATTGTGATGAGAATAGCACTTTACCTCTGAGGTCTTCCTCCCCAAAACACATTACTCCAGTCTAATTATGAGAAAAAAAATCAGAAAAATTTGAAATCCATTGTACTGAGTTCCTGACCAGTAATCCTTAAAACTGTCAAGGTCATCAAAAACTAGGGAAGTCTGAAAAACTATCAAAACCCAGAAGAGCCTAAAGAGATGTGGCATCTGAATGTAACGTGGTAACCTGATTGGAATACTGTGGAACAGAAAAGAGACATTAGGGAAAAACAGGAAATCTGAGTGAAGTAGGGACGTCAATAATAAAGTACCATGTTGGTTTATTATGAAAAATGTACCATGCTAATTTAAGATGTTAATAATAGAGGAAACTGGGTATGCAGTATGTGAAAACTCTCTCTACTATCTTTGCAATAATTCTGTAAATCTAAAACTGTTCTAACATGAAAAAAGTTTGTTCAAAACAAATTGACTATGTATATATAGTCAAAGGGAGAGATTTAGTGTAATATCTTACAATGTTATAAAACTATAACTGAGTTATATCCTTGGAACACGGGAGTAAGAGCAATTGAATTTGCAGTGGAACAGAAGAGTCAGGGAGAGTTCCACAGAAGAAGTGGCTTTTGAACTGGATTTATTTCATTCTTCCTTTTCCTAATTGCTGGAGATACAACAGTGAGCAGCACAGACATGACCCTTTCTCTCTTTGGGCTTATATTCTAGTTAGGTGTGACTCAAATAAACATAAGCAAAAAAATTAAAATTGTCTTTAATTATGAAAAAAGAGGGATGGTGAAAACAAAGGAAACATTGCAAAGGCACAGAGATATAAAGGCACCTCATGTTTTTAGGGACAGAGAGCCTATCATGAGTGGTTCCAATATAAGCAAGGTTGGGACTAGGGTAAGCTGAGTGAAACATCCAGGGCACAAAAATTTAAGGAAACACTCACTCTTAGATTTATACCCTAGGTACCTCACCCTAGTCTCACCTTTGAACATAAGGTTTGCAATGGGGAGTTGGGAGAAATTAAATCAAGAGACCAGACTGGGACCATATTGTGTAGAGTCTTGCATGCATTAATAAAAAGTTGAGGCTTTAGTTTGTAGGTGGTGGGGAATCATAGGAGCTTTTTAAACTAGAGTGAAAACTAGTCATATCTGTGCTTTAGAAAAGGTCATCATACAAACTGGAAAAAAAGGAGTGAGGGCAGTAGAAAACAGAAGACTAGATGGCCATTAAGAAGACAAAGGGTTTTTTTCTACATAGGACACTCATGTCTATTTTTGAGCACCCAGGGGAAAAAGATAGTGGAGAGGAAAACATCCAAGAACTGAACTGGTTGAGCTCCATGAGGACAAGACAGTTACTGTTTTATTCTGTTGTAAACCCCAGTACCTTGGACAGTGCATGGACGGTAGGAATTGTTTAATAACTATTTGTGAATGGATACATGAATAAATGGAAAATATAGAAACAAGGTCCTTCAGGACTTGGAAGAGAAGAGATTTTAGGGTAGGAATTTGTCTTATAAAGGAGAAGGACACACTTTTCTTGGGAGGAGAAGCTAACACAAAAGTAATAACTCTTCTTCCAAGAGAGTTCTGCTTTGAAGACAGATGTGATGCCTGTGGTCTTCTTAGGGGATGTAGAGGACAGTGATAAGGTTGAGGATTGCAAGACAGTGAGGTAAGATATGCATGGTCCTTGGTCAGCTGTAGGGTGACTTGTAAGTAATGACCACTGAAAGACAGACATGGCTTCTAAGGGTTTTCCATGGGCCAAGGAAGTTTCCAAGCTGTTGAACTATTGTGATTTTCACAGAAGCTAAAGCAGCTATATCTATAAATCTTCAATATCACTCCCCCTCCCACACACACAGGAACCAGAGCCTTCTTATGATGGTAAGGAATGCATTTCTCTGAAGATTATTAATGCCAAGTTTGAATAAAAGCAATTGAACAGTGCAACAAAAAATTTACTCATTCTATCCAGGGAAAATAATCAAACAGAACTAATGACCTACAATGGGACTAACAATTTAAAAATAACTTCATTTTTATAGGAAAGAGAAATAGGTTGGATCACCTGGTATTCCCAAAGGATATATTGTTGTGTAAAATCATCAAGGGTACTCAGATACTCTGTTTCTCCAGAAACAACACTGGACAGAACAAAAGTTAGACTGAGGAGTTGGTTCTTGGATGGCATAGTCGTGCCAAGCTATTAAGAGGTTGTTGAGGTCATTTGGGAGCCATCCTCAGCCTTTCAAGATAATTTCAGGGCTAACCCATGCCCTTCCTTCCCTTTATAACTGCCCTACATTGGAAAGTTGATGTCTGAAGTTGGTTATGAGTCATTTTGTAGACTGTGTCCAAAATATACCCTTCGATAGGATGTTAGTAGATGTGTCATGAAAAATAAGTTCTCTGGTCAAATGAGTGTGGAAAATACTGGGCTATATACAGTTAAACTGTATGCTTTATTGCAATATGTTTTGAAACCTTTAATATAGTAAATGGGTACTATAATTACCAAAGAAGAGATAAAGTTTGCAGTGTTCCTGGTTATTTAACTTGGAATACCTGACTAGTGTTTCACAGACCACCATTTGGGATACATTGTTCTAAAGCATTATTTCTGAAAGTCCATTGTTAAAATGCAAATAGAACACTTGAGGAAAAGTAATGCACTATTAGCACCCGCTTTCATATTTGATGGCAACATGTTCCTGGAGAGATAAAGTATCAGAAATATATGTTGTTCTCAGAGAGTTCACAGTCTACAGGTGAGGCACAAGAAATAATAAAATACGCAATAAATGTTATGCTAAGGAATTACATATGCTGTAAGACGGTGTGGTGTTTTGGATGAAAGCAGTGGCAGTGAAAATGGAAAGAAATAGATATGGGATATATTTTAGCGGCAAGACCAATAGGACTTAATAAAGGATTGCAGGATGTAGGGTGAAGGAAAGGAAAAAGTATAAAAATGACCCAAAGGTGTTTGATTTTGCATCTACATGGATGGTAATGCCACTCACTGTGACATAGAATGGAAAAAGGGAGTGGGTTGTGGGAAGAGGAGTTTAAACCTATGGGATTTCTAAAGACGATTATTCTCAGCATCACCTTACATGGCTGTTATTACTCTCTCCACGCTGCCACATGGTAAAGTGAAGAACCAGTTCTCATGAGAGATGTCACATTAAAGATTCTAAATCATTTATCCTTTCACTTATTCCTATGGTAGCTTAATTGATTAACTGAAATACCAGACATAGCCTACAGCAGTTAGGATTTCACAGGCAGAACAGGGCTATTTCACAGAATAAGGTTGTTTCTGATTAAATATAGGAGATAAACAGATTAATAGATTAAGATTATTAAAATTTATAAGATTTTAACATTAAAGGAGTGAAAATATAGCAAATTATATATAGCTTTAATTTTTTTCCATATTCTCAATCAAACAATATTTATTATGTGCCTAGTATTTGCCAAGTTCGATACTGAATTATACAAAGACGAACCAGTCAAAGGTCTTTATAGTAAATTGTTTGGTCTTGGGGTAGGTGGGTATCACAAAAATGTAAAATTAAGTGAAATAAAGTTTTATAAGTTTTGTGCCCCAATGTTCATAGCAGCAATATCCACAATAGCCAAACTGAGGAAGGAGCCGAGATGCCCTGCAACAGATGAATGGATAAAGAAGATGTGGTTCATATATACAATGGAATATTACTCAGCCATTAGAAAGGATGAATACCCACCATTTGCATCAACATGGATGACACTGGAGGGGGTTACGCTAAGTGAAATAAGTCAAGCAAAGAAAGACAATTATCATATGGTTTCACTCATATGTGGAATATAAGGAATAGCACAGAAGGGAGGGAAAACTGAATGGGAAGAAATCAGAGAGGGAGACAAACCATGAGAGACTCTGGACTCCAGGAACAAAACTGAGGGTTACAGAAGGGAGGGGTGGGGGGATGGGTGAGCCCAGTGATGGGTATTAAGGAGGGCACGTGTGGTGATGAGCACCAGGTGTTATACACAACTAATGAAATGTTGAACACTACATCAAAAACTAATGATGTACTATATGCTGGCTAATTGAACATAATAGTAAATAAAATTTAAAAAATAAAAAAGTAAAACAAAACAAAATTTAGTAATAGCTGTAAGACTGAAAGGGAAAGAAAAGAAAAAGTCAGTTAAAATCTTCTGCAAGAGTTCAACAGAAGATAATGGAGCAGAATTCGTGGGGTTGAAGAGGAGATTGATCAGAGACATCAAAAAGAATCTAAGAAGCTATTGACTTTCTGTATGTGCAATAAACATCAGGAATGGATTCTAGGGGCGCTGGGGTGGCTCAGTCAGTTAAGCATCCGGCTTTTCATTTTGACTCAGGTCATGATCTCAGGGTTGTGAGATCAAGCCCTACACTGGGCTCTGTGCTGGGCATGGAGACTGCTTAAGGTTTTCTCACTCCTTCTCCCTCTGCCCCTCACCGCCTCTCTCTCTCTCTCTAAGAAAAAAGAATGGAGTCTAAAGATAATGCTCTTATTTTTTTCTGCACAAGCAACTTAACGGTACAATTTTATTTATTTTAGCAACAAACATTTAAATTGAACAGGAAATTTAGTAACATTGTGATACAGTTCTGTGTCCACTTAGCTAAGCTATAGTCCCCAATTATTCACACTAATCTAGATATAGCTGTGAATGTATTTTGTGGATACGATAAATATATATAACCAGTTGACTTGAAGTAGAGTATCCTAAATATGAGTGGGCATGACTGAGTCCACTGAAAGGTCATAAGAGCAGAACTGAGGTTTTTCTGAAGAAGATATTCTGCCTCTGGTCTGCAACTTCAGCTGTTGCTGAAGAATTCCAGTCAGGCTGTCAGTCTGCCCTGTAGATTGCAGACTTCCTAGCCCTCACATTCATATATATATGGTTCCTTTCCTCTAGTGGAACCCTGACTGATAAAAAATATTTCTAGAAATAGATCTGATGACAGATGCAAAAGACCTTTATGCTGAAACTTGAATCATATTTTGAGAAATATTCTAAAGACATAAATGGCGAGATAGATGGTATTATGAATCAGAAATTATTGTTGGGATTAAATATTGTTAGGATGTAAAATTTCCCTAATTAATATACAGATTCAACGCAATCTTAATGAAAATCCAGTATGTTTTTAGAGAATTTACTAGGTGATCCTAAAATTCCTAAGGAAAAACAAAAGACAGGAATAATGGGGATTTTGTAGAAGAGGAGCAAAGAAGATAAATTCACTACAAGATAAGAATACCTATTATAAAGGGATAGTAATTAAGAAGGTGTAAGTTTGGCAAAAGGATGAGCAAACTAATTAAGGGAACAAAACCTAAAGTCCAAAATCAGACACACAAATATATGATGATCTGATTTATGAAAAGAAGATTGATTCTGTAGTACTTTGGAGAAAGATTGGTCTGTTTAATAAATACTTCTAGGTCAGGTGAGGTCAGGTGAATATCCATAGGAAAAAAATTAACTTTGAATGGACTTCCAGAATGATCATTTGAGAAGCACAGAGGACACTATCCCAGCAAAGCAACCTTTTAACTAGTGGAAATTACTTTTGGGAAAAAAAGCATTTTAAAGTCTCTGCAAATTTCATAAGTGCCTAAAGCAAATGGTGAAACATCTAATCAAAAAAATCATCTAACTCTCAATAAGAACAATGAGAGTTTGTGGCATTTGAGCCTTGATATATTTATATCCCCAACACTACCAGCTCAGTGGGATGGAAACTCTGCTCCAAGCATCTGCAGTCAAGAATATGGGCTCCCTCTCCACCTAACCCCCAGTGTAGGACCACAGTTTTATCCTGAGAGGCTCTGACAACCAGCATCACTTATCACCCCAAGCTCCATAGTGCAGAAATTCTATTCTAGGCAGTTACAGTAAACCACTCTTCCTTCCCTCCACCTCTACTCATAAAAAGAAACTCTATTCCAAGCATGGCAGGCAGAGTATGTTTGACCCCGAACAAACCTGAACCAACTCTCAAGAAGGGCAGAGGTTACACACTAAAGGGGTCAAGGAGAGAGGATCAGGGCCCTCTCTGCTTCATGCCCAAAGCTCTGTTCCTTGAGCTGGGGCGAAATCTAGGAGAAGCTCTTGTCTCTACCCCTTGCTCCTTTGCATTGGCACATAAGTTCTTCCCAGGGGGAAAAGGCAAACAGAAAAACAAAAAGCTACACAGATCAGACTAAGGTGACTAATTATTTTGAAAAGAGTGTAGGGAAGTTCAAGCACAATGACATTGTTGAAAACAATTCAAACTTTACTGTGAGCAATTAAGAGAAAACTCGTAGCTCCATGATACTTACAACAACAAGCTAAAAGGTAGACAAACTAGAAGTTTATCAAAGAGAACCAGGAAAAGGTACAAGAAGAGTCCCCCTTTGGTCCTATATCAAATGAGGTTAGTTGTGGATTTTAATAGATGCCCTTTATCAGATTGAAGAATTTGCCTTCTATTCATTGCTTATCGAGTGTTTTCTCATGAATGTTGGATTTTGTCAAATGTTTTTTCAGCAACTATGGACATGGTCATGTGGTTTTATCCTTTATTCAATTCATATGCTGTATTATATTGATTGATTTTTGTATGTTAAACAAAGTTAGAATTCCTGGAATAATTTCCACTTGGTCATAATGTATAATCCTTTTTATATGTTACTAGATTCACTTTGCTAACATTTTGTTGAGGATTGTTGGTCTATATTCACAAGGAATATTGGTCCATAGTTTTATTTTCTTATACTTTCTTTCTCTGGTTTTGGTATCAAGGTAATACTGGTTTCAAATAATTAGGTGGGAGTGTCCTCTTTCTATTTTTTGAAAGAGTTCATAAAGGATAATTTCAATAAAAAATTGTAAAGTAGAAAAGAAGAAATTATGGCTTACTAAAAAGAAAAAAATTAAGAGAAACTGTCCTTGAGGAAGCACAGACATAGAACTTCCTAGACAAATATTTTAAATCAAATGTCTCAAATATGTCACTTTTAACAATGGCTAGATATCTAAAAAAATCAGTAAAGAAGTAGAGGATTTGAACAACATTATAAACTAATTAGATATCTATAGAACACTGCACCCATCAAAAACAGAATACACATTCTTTTCAAGGGCACATGGGACATTTTATACGATAGAGCATATGTTAGGCCATAAAACCAGGCTCAAAAATTTTTAAAGCTTGAAATCTTACAGAGTATCTTCTCTGGAAACAATGGAATAAAGCTAGAAATCAATAACAGAAGGAAGACTAGAAAATTCTCAAATACATGGAAGTGAAATAACACACCCTTAGTCAATTGGTCAAAGAAGAAATAAAAACAGGAATTAGAAAATACTTTGGGATAAATGAATATAACATACCATATACCATACACGACATACCTGCAAATGCCTACATTTAAAAAGAAAGAGCTCAAAAAACCTAACTTTCACTTTAAGGGACTAGAAAAGTAAATGCAAATTTAAAAAAAAGTTGGCAGAAGGAAATAATAAGTATTAAAGCAGAGATAAATTTAAAAGAATATTAAAAAAATAGGTAACACAACCAACAGCTAGTATTTTGAAAAGATAAACAAAATTGACAAAACTTTAGCTGGACTGAGGGAAAAAAACACAAATAACTATAATCAGAAATGAAAGTGGGGCATTACTAATCATATTATAGAAATAAAAGATTATAAGAAAATAGTATGATCAACTGTAAACTAACAAATTAAATAACCTAGATAAAATGGGAAAATTCCTAGAAACACACAAACTATCAAAAGTGACCCCAAGAAGAAATAGAAAATCTGAACAAAAGAAACAATCAACAAAACTAAAAGGCAACCTATGGAATGGGAGAAGATATTTGCAAATGACGTGTCTGATAAAGGGTTAGTATCCAAAATCTATAAAGAACTTATCAAACTCAACACCTAAAAAACCCCCAAATAATCCAGTTAAGAAATGGGCAGAAGACATAGACACTTTTCCAAAGAAGATATCCAGATGGTTAACAGACCATGGAAGGATGCTCAGCATTACTCATAATCAGGAAAATACAAATCAAAACCACAATGAGATACTACCCCACACCTGTCAGGATGGCTAAATTTAACAACACAAGAAACAAGAAGTGTTGGTGAGGATGCAGAGAAAGGGGAACTGTCTTATACTATTGGTGGGAATGCAAACTGGTGCAGCCACTGTGGAGAACAGTATGGGGGTTCCTCAAAAAGTTAAAAATAAAACTATCTTATGTTCCAGCAATTGAAATACCCTATGATCCAGTAATTGCACTAAATTGTATTTATCCAAAGGATACAAAAATACAGATTTGAAGGGGTACATGCACCCTGATGTTTATAGCAGCTTTATCAACAATAGTCAAACTATGGAGAAAGCCCAAACATCCATTGACTGATGAATGGATAAAGAAGATGTGGTATATATATAATGGAATATTACTCAGCCATCAAAAAGAATGAAATCTTGCCATTTGCAATGACATGGATGGAGCTAGAGTGTATTATGTTGAGCAAAATAAGTCAGATAGAAAAAGACAATTACCATATGATTTCGCTCACATGTGGAATTTAAGAAACAAAACAAATGAATATAGGGGAAGGGGGGAAAGAGAGAGGGAAACAAACCATAAGAGACTCATAAAGAGAGAGAACAAACTGAGGGTTGATGGAGGGAGGTGGGTGGGGGGCTAGCTGGGTGATGAGTATTAAGGAGGGCGCTTGTTGTGATGAGCACTGGTTATTGTATGTAAGTGAAGAATCACTGAATTCTACTCCAGAAACCAATATTGCACTGTATGTTAACTAGAATGTAAATAAAAATTTAAGAAGAAAAAAGAAAATCTGAAGGTAAGGAGATTGAGTCTTTTCCCTAAAAAAAGAAAACCCAGGACTAGGTGGCTTTACTGATGAACAGTATGGGTGTTCTGCAAATAAAAATAAAAATATCATATGATCCAGTAATTCCACTACTGGGTATTAACCCAAAGGAAACAAAAACACTAACTCAAAAAGACATATGAACCCATAAGTTTATTGTGGCACTATTTATAATAGCCAAGATATGGAAACAATGGAAGTGTCAACTGACAGATGAATGGATAAAGAAAATGTAATATATACGTACAATAGAATATTACTCAGTTATATTATTTTTTATTTATATTATAAAAAATGAAATCTTGCCATTTGCAACAACATAGATGGATCTAGAGGGCATTATGCTATGAAAATAAATCAGGCAAAGACATACCATATGATTTCACTTATATGTGGAATCTAAAAACCAAACAAATGAACAAACAAATAAACCAATAGAGACAGAATCATAAATACAGGGAACAAACTGGTGGTTGCCAGAGGGGAAGGGGCTAGGGGATGATCAAAATAGGTGAAGAGGATTAAGAGGTACAAACTTCCAATTACAAAATAAGTAAGTCACAGGGATGAAAAGAACAGTATAGAGAATATGGTCAATAATATTGTAATAACATTGTATAGTGACAGATGGTAATTACACTTATGGTGAGCATAGCATAATGTATAAAACTGTCAAATCACTATGTTACATACCTAAAACTAATATAACATTGTATATCAAGTATAATTCAATAAAAATTATTTATTTGAAAAAGTAATGTAGAATCAGTACCAATTTTTCTCAAACTATTCCAAAATATAGAATAGCAGGGCTCACTTCCTAACTTATTTTATAAGACCAGCATTATCCTGATACCAAATCCAGACAAAGACATCACAATATAATAAAACCACACACCAATACTCCTGATGAACATAGATGCAAAAACCCTCAACAAAATACTAGTAAATTGAATCAGCCACATATTAAAAAGATTATACACCATGACAAAGTGGGATTTATCTGTAATGCAAGGGTGGTTCACATATGAAAAACAGCCAATGTAATACAGCACATTAATAGAATAAAGGAAGAAAAACATATTATTTCAATTGATGCAGAAAAGCATTTGACAAAATCCAACATAAAGGTTAGTAGACCCTACACTTCAGATTATAATGTAAAAAAAAATCACAAAAGACCATTACTTCCACCCTATGAATGAAACCAAGCTACACAACAAAAAAGTATGGTGTTTTTCCAATACTGTCAGAAAGTTGAGGTTGCAAAGTAACAAAAATGAACTATTTTCCAGAAAAAGATAAGCCATCTCTGAGAGACCCATGGCCATTTCATCCCTAGAAAAATGTCATGGATAGTGGTAAGAAGAAATCTGCTAAACTTCTTAAAGAAACATTATTGATTGTGTGACATTTTAGATTCCAAAGGAATCTCATTCAATGAGTTAATTTGTACCTATGCATCAACTACTTCTTAAAGTCTTCCTACATGCATGGAGGTAATAGAGTAAAATCTGGTAACAGGGTTAAAGATGATGGAGATATCCCACCCCAGTTGTGTTGTGCAGGAGAACTGAGAGAAACTGTTATGAGTCACTGCAGGTCTTCTATGAGTAAAAGTCAGAGGCTGATGAAAGCTAATAATAGTTGAAAGACATATCTCCACAACACTCCAAATCTTGAACTGGTACAAGATAGCAGCTAAAGTAGTCCTCTGAAGACTGGGGGCAGGGTATCAATGTGATGTAACATCTCCTAAAGCACAAAAAATCAGAGGCAGGACTGGAGAACTAAGAAAACTAGTCAAAGAACTAAAAAGTTGTCCAAGCTCTGAAACAGAAAGAAATCTTCCATAGTTCTTGAAATGGGCAGCAAGTTTTAGAGCACAAAAAAATATCTTCGCAGTCCCATCTGTCCTCAGATCCTCAGCTCTGATATAGGGAAAACCTGCACACAAATATTTATAGTAGCTTTGTCCATAATTGTCAAAACTTGGAAGCAACCAAGATGCCCTTCAAGAGGTGAATGAATAAACAAACTGTATTATATCCATACTATGGAATGTTAAAGTGTTAAAAAGAAATGAGCTATCAAGCCACAAAAAGACAGGTAGGAAACTTAAATGCACATAACTAAGTGAAAGAAGCCAATCTGAAAAAGCTATATACTGTATGATTCCAAATATGTGACATTCTGAAAGGCAAATATATGGAGACAGTAAAAAGATCAGTAGTTGACAGGAGTTCTGTAGGAGGGAGGAAGGGATGAATAAGTGAAGCAGTATAATGGGATTTTTAGGGCAATAAAACTGTTATTATGTATGATACTATAATGATGAATACATGTCTTTATATATGTTTGCCAAAATGCATATAATTTGTAACACAAAGAGTGAACTCTCATGTAAATTATGGACTTCATTTAATAATAATGTATCAGTATTGGATCATCAATTGTAACAAATATATCACAGTAATGCAAAATATTAAATATAGGGGAGGGGCACCTGGGTGGCACAGTCAGTTGGGCCTCCCACTCTTGGTTTCAGCTAGGCTCCTGAAGGTTGTTGGGTCAAGCTCCAAGTCGGACTCCGCACTCAGCACAGAATCTGTTGGGGTTTCTCTCTCCCTCTCCCTCTGCCCCCACCACATCCCGTGCATTCTCTCTTTCTCTCTCTCTCTCTCACCTTCTCTCTCTTGTTCTCTCTGTCTCGCCCATGTGCATGCAAATAAATAAATAAATCTTAAAAATAAATATAGGGGAAATGGGTGGCTGGCTTGAGGGGTAAATGGAACCTCTGTACTTTTTACCCATTTTTTTTCCTGTAAACTTAAACTGCTAAAAAGAAAACATAAAGACTATCAATTAAAAACATTTAAAATGCAGTGAAAGTAGTTCTTAGAGGGAAATTCAGAGATGTAAAATGCACAATAAAAAAGAAGTAATATCTCAAATGAACAATCTAAACTTCCACCTTCAGACACTGAAAAAAGAAGCAAATAGGACAAGATAAATAAGGCTTAGAGCAGAAAGTAATAATTAATAGAAAAACAAAACCAAAATTTTATTCCCTGTAAAGATCAACAAAATTGACATTTAGCTAGAATGACCAAGAAAAAAAGAGAGAAGACTCAAATTACTAAAGAATAAGAGAGGGGATATTACTACCTACCTTACAGAAATTAAAAAGATTACTATGAGAAGAGAATACTATCAACAGTTGTATGCCAACAAGCCAGATAAATAAGATAAAATAAACAAATACCTAGAAAAGCACAAACTATTGAAAATGATTCAATAAAAATAGAAAAATATGTATAGACCCATAAGAGTAAAGAGATTAAATTAGTAATCAATAACTCATTATAAATCAAAGCCCAAGACCAAATGGTTTCCCTGATGAATACCATCAAACTTCTTTAAAGTTAAAAAGGTATTTTTTTTAAAGAGTCAACATCAATCCTTTCTAACTCTTCCAAAAAATGGAGGAGAATCACTTCTTTCTAATACTGAGACCCATATTACTCTCATACCAAAACCATAAAAACACAACATAAGAAAAGAAACTACAAACTAATATCTTTTATGAATGTAGGCAAAAATTCCTCAACAAAATCCTAGCAAACTGAATCCAGAAACATAAAAAAGAATATGCAACATTTAAGTTGGATTATCCTAGGAATACAAGCTTAGTTCACATTCCAAAATTGAATCAATGCAATATACCATATTTACAGAATAAAAGACAAAAACCACATGGTCATCTCAATAGATGAACAGAAAGCGTTTGACAAAATCCCACACTCATTCATGCTAACAGCACTCAAAAAAACTAGGAACAGAAAGGAACTTCCTCAACCAGATAAAGGGCATCTATGAAAAACCCCAACTAATACCTTACTTAATGGTGAAAGATTCATTTTAGTTTCATCCTAAGATCAGGAACAACACAGGATGTCCATTCCTACACACCTAAAAAACATTGTACTAAGGTACAATCTAGGACATTAGACAAGAAAATGAAATCAAATTCATCTAGATTGGAAAGTAAGAAGTAAACCTATATATACTTGTAGATGACATAATATTATATATAAAAAGTCCTACAAAATACACCAAAAACTCTTGAAAACGAATAAATTAGTTGTCAGATCACAAGAAAAAGATGATGATACAAATTTCAAAATTGTATTTGTACACACAAATAATGAAAAATCTGAAAATGAAATTAAGAAATCAGTTTCATCTACAATAGTGCAAAAAATAAGAAAATACATAGGAATAAATTTTAACAAAAGACGTGCAAGATATATGCTTTGTAAAGCAGAAAACATTGCTGAAAGAAATTAAAAGAGATTTAAATAAGTGGGAAGATGTTCCATGTTCATGGGTAGGAATACATAACATTGATATCAATATACAAATTCAACACAATCCCCATGAAAATTCAACTGGCTGCTTTTTAGAATTTTACAATCTCATCATAAAATTTAAATGGAAATGCAAGGAATTCAATACAGCCAAAACAATTTTGACAAAGTAGAACTAAGTGGACAACTCAGAATTCCCATTTTCAAAACATACTACAAAGTTACACTTATCAAAAGAGCATGATTCTTATATAAAGACAGACATATAGATCAATGGAAAAAAATGAAAGTCAAGAAATAACTACATATATGGCCCAATGATTTTGATGAGAATTCCAAGACAAAATAACAGGCCTAGAATAGTCTCTTCAACTAATGCTACTGAGGGGCGCCTGAGTGGCTCAGTCATTAAGCGTCTGCCTTCGGTTGAGGTCATGATCCCGGTGTCCTGGGATGGAGCCCCACATGGAGCCCCACATGGAGCCCTGTATCGGGCTCCCTGCTCCGCAGGAAGCCTGCTTCTCCCTCTCCCACTCCCCCTGCTTGTGTTCCCTCTCTCGCTGTCTCTCTCTCTCTCTCTCTCTCTCTCTCTCTCTGTCTCTGTCAAAAAATAAATAAATAAATAAAAATAATAAATCAAAAATAAAAAAAATGCTATTGAGACAACCTAATATCCATGTACAAAAGAATGAAATTAGACCACTACCTCTCACCATACACAAAAATTAACTAAAATAGAACACATACATAAACATAAGTTAAAACTATGAAACTATTAGAAGAAAATTAAGGATTTAATTCTTACGATTTTGGTGTTAACAAGTGGTTTCTTTTTTTCTGCTTTTTTAAAATTATTTTTTAATTTTCATTCCACTGTAGTTAACATACAATGTCATATTAGTTTCAGGTGTACAATATAGTGATTCAACAGTTCTATACATTACTCAGTGCTCATTATGATAAATGTACTCTTAATTCCCATCAACAAGTGTTTTCTTTAAAATAAGAGGTCTTCTAAAATACTTAGATGGATTCAGCAGAAATTAAACTGAATATCTACTAATTTTTAATTCCAGTTTAATCACTTGCTAACCTTATGATTTTGAGCAAATTAGTTATCCTCCTGAATCTTGGTCCTTCATTTGTAGAAAGTATTTTTTTATTAATGAAGGTTTTTAAAAAATTAAATGAGACCATATATGTAAAGTACATAGCAGAGTTCCTGGAAAGGGAATGAATACTTAATAAGTGTAGTTTTCTATAATGTAAAAAAATAATAATATGAAAATAAAGTGCAAGTGACAAAAGATAAAACAAATAAAATAGACTTCATCAAAACTAAAAACTTTTGTAGTGTAAAGTATATTATCATAAAAGTGAAAAGATAACCCACAGGTTGGGAAAAACACATGAAACATATTTTTTATAAGATATCTACATCTGGCATTTATAATGAATACTTATATCTCAATAATAAAAAGGGAAATAAAATAATATAAAAATATTCCACTGCACATATATACAACAGTATATACATTTGGGCTATTGTAGATAATGCTACTATAAACATGGGGATGCACGTGCCCCTTTGAACCAGTACTTTTTGTTTCCTTTGGGTAAATACCTAGTAGTGCAATTGCTAGGTCCTAGGGTAGTTCTATTTTTAATTTTTGAGGAACCTCCATACTGTTCACAGTGACTGCATCGGCTTGCATTCCCACTAACAGTGCAAGGGGGTTCCCTTTTTTCCACATCCTTGCCAACATCTGTTTTTTCCTATGTTGTTTAAATTTAGCCATTCTTACAGGTGTGAAGTATCTCATTGTAGTTTTGATTTGTATTTCCCTGATGATGAATGATGTTGAGCATCTTTTCATGGTCTGTTAGCCATCTGAATGTCTTCCTTGGAAAAATGTCTATTCATGTCTTCTGCCCATTTCTTAACTGGATTATTTATTTTTGGGTGTTGAGTTTGATAAGTTCTCTACAGATTTTGGATACTAACCCTTTATCAGATATGTCATTTGCAAGTATCTTCTCCTATTCCCAAGGTTGCCTTTTAGTTTTGTTGATTGTTTCCCTCTCTGGGCAGAAGCTTTTTGCCTTAATGAGGTCCCAATAGTTCATTTTTGCTTTTGTTTTCCTTGCCTCTGGCAACATGTTTAGTAAAATTTGCTACAGTTGAGGTCAAAGAAGATGCTGCCTGTGTTCTCTAGAATTTTGATAGTTTCTTGTCTTATATTTAGGTTTTTTTATCCATTTTGAATTTATTTTTGTGTATGGTGTAAGAAAGTGGTCCAGTTTCATTCTTCTGTATGTGTTGTCCAGTTTTACCAACACCATTTGAATGAGATCTTGCCATTTACAACAATGTGGATGGAAGTAGAGTGTGTGTTATGCTAAATGAAGTAAGTCAATCAGAGAAAGACAAATACCATATGATTTCACTGATATGTGGAATTTAAGAAACAAAACAGTTGAACACAGGGAAAAGGGAAAAACAGAGAGAGAGAGAGGCAAACAATAAAATAGACTCTTAGCTATAGAGAACAAACTGAAGATTGTGGTGGGGGGGCTAAATGGGTGATGGGTATTAAGGAGGGCATTTGTTATGATGAGCACCGGATGTTGTATGTAAGTGATGAATCCCTAAATTCTACCCTGAAACTAATATTGCACTGTATGTCGACTAGCTAGAATTTATTTATTTATTTATTTATTTATTTATTTATTTATTTATTTTTATTTATTTGAGAGAGAGAATGAGAGAGAGAGAGCACAAGAAGGGGGAGGGTCAGAGGGAGAAGCAGACTCCCCACTGAGCAGGGAGCTGGACATAGGACTCCATCCTGGGACTCCAGGATCATGACCTGAGCCGAAGGCAGTTGCTTAAACAACTGAGCTACCCAGGTGCCCCTGACTAGCTAGAATTTAAATAAAAACTTGAAACAAAAAAATATATTTATATATAAATAGGCAGACTTTAAAAAGACATTTCTTTAAAGAATATACATAAATGGCAAATAAACACATGAAAAGATGCTCAGTATTGTGAGTCATTAAGGAAATGTAAGGCAAAAGCACAATGAAATGTCATTTCATACCTACCAGGATGGTTGTAATTTTAAAAGACAAAAAATAACAATATTGGCAAAAATATGAAGGAACTGGAAACCTCACACATTGCTGGTGGGATGGGAAAATGATGCAGCTACTTTGGGAAACATTGTGACATTTCCTCAAAGTATTAAACATAGAGTTTCTATTTGACCCCCAAATTCCTCTATGTATATGTATCTACCCCAGAGAAATAAAAACATATGTCCCCACAAAAATTTTTACTAAAATGTTCATAATAGCATTACTCACAGCAGTCAAAAGTGGAAACAACCCAAATGCCCATAAGCTAATGAAGGTATAAATAAATAGTATGTCCATGATATGGAATACTTATTGCCAATAAAAAATGAATCTAGTACTTATATATAATCCAATATGGGTCAACCTTGAAAACATTATGTGAAGTAAAAGAATGCAGCCACAGAGGACACATACTGTGAAGTTCTTCATATAGAAAATGTTTGCAATAGGTAAATTTATAGAGACAGAACTTAGATTAGTAATTGCCTAGGGCTGAGGGCTAAAGAGAAATGGGGAGTGACTATAAATGTGTATAATTTTTCTTTTAGTGGGGAGATAAATGTTCTAAATGTGAAATGCTTAGAGATAAATCTGACAGAAAGGCAAGACTACTGAAAACTAAAAATATATCTATAATACATATATAATACATAAGAAACTAAAAATACATATTATATATATTATATATTACATATATATAATTCAGCCATAAGAAAAGAAGGAAATCCTGTCCATTTGCAACAACACGGATGCACCTTGAAGGCATTATGCTAAGTGAAATAAGTCAAACAGAAAGACAAATATTGTATGATCTCACTTATACGTAGAATCCAGAAACATCAACTCATAGAAACAGAGAACAGAATCATGGTTGCAGGAGCTAAGGGGTGGGAAATAAGGAGGTATTGGTCAAAGGGTAGAAACTTCCAATTATAAAATGATTAAGTTCCAGGGATCTAATGTACAGCATGATGGTAACAGTTTATAATACTGTATTGTATACTTGAAAGTTGCTATGAGAGTAGAGCTTTAATGTTTCACCACCACAACCACCACCACACAACAATGAAATGGTAATTATGTGATGTTAAGGATAACCTTATTGCAGTAAATACTTTGCACTATATATGTATCAAATTATCACATTATACTCCTTAAACTTACACAATATTATAAGTCAGTTATATCTCAATAAAGCTGGGGGAAAATTCTATAGCAATCAAGAGAGACAATACTGACATAAAAGAAAACAAATAGAACCATCAGACAGAAAAAATGCAGAAATATACACAAAATGAATGGAGAAATTATTATTATTATAGTCTTTTCAATAAATGGTGCTAGAAAATGTGGATATATGTGGAAGAGAAAAAATTGAACTTCAACCCATACCTCACACTATATACAAAATCAACTCAAAATAAATTGTAGACAGATAAAGAAAAACTAAAAATATAATTTTTATTTTTATTTTCCTAATATGTTGCATTACATTAGCATCACTAGACTTTGGTGAAATGCAAATCAAAATCACAATGAGAAATGATTCACACCAATAGAAAGGCTGTAATCAAAAAGACATAATAAAGATAAAAAATAAAATAAAAATGGCTGGCAAGGATGTAAAGAAATTGGAAATCTTATGCATCACTGGTAGGAATATAAAATGGTGCAGTCACTTTAAAAAAAAACTGATCCACATATGAGTGAAACCATATGATAATTGTCTTTCTCTGCTTATTTCACCTAGCATAATAAATTCTACTTAGAATATTAGCTGTATGTTCACAGCTGAGAAATTACACAATAAAATAAATGTTTGCTATGTCTGAAAAAAAAACCGTCTGACAATTTCTCAAAAATGTTAAAAATAGAGTTGCCATATGACCCAGAAACTCCATTCCTAGGTACAATACCTAAGAGAAATAAAACCATATCTTCACACAAAAACTTGTACATACATTTCATAGCAGCATTATTTATGATAAGAAAAAGGGGAAACAACCCATGTGGCTTTCAACTGATGATTGGATGAATAAAACTATAAAACTTCTTGGAATAAACATAACAGAAAATAGTGGGGGGCCTAGGGTGCAAAATTTAAGGACCTTCTCACTCTCTGGGACTTGAACAACTTTTCAAGTGAGATCCTCCTTAAATTCTGTGCCCTAGGGTCCTCATCTCCTCACTGTAGTGTAGACTTTGGGAGAAATGCTTAATGATTTGGGGATAGGCAAACATTCTTACAAATGACATCAGTAGCAAGATCCTAAAATTTTTAACATGGTGATCAGAACTTTGTTAAAATAAAAAACTTTTCTCTTTGAAAGATTCTGTTAAGAGAATGAAAGACAAGTCACAGACTGGAAAAAAAAATAATCCAGAATGTATAAAGAATTTTCAAATTTCTATTAAAATCTCAGTTAAAAATAGGCGGGAGATTTGGACAGACACATAACTAAAGGATGGGGCAAAATATGAAAAATGCTCAACATCATTATTTAATAGGTACATGCAAATGAAATATGATACATCCATATAATAAAATGTTATTTGCTATTAAAAAGGAATGAAGTACTGATGCATGCTATCATTTGGATGAAACTTGAAAATGATATGCTACATGAAAGAAGCCAATCACAATATATCACACATTCTATGATTCCATTTACATGGAATGTCCAGAATAGGAAAAGTCTGCAGAGATAGAAAGTAGTTTAATGGTTGCCTAGGCTTGGAGAAGGGGAGGATAGAGAGTGACTGTCAGCTGGTATGTGGTTGCTTTTTGGAGTGTTGAAAATAGGATTAAATAAATTATGGCAATGGTTGCAAACTCTGTGAATACACTTAAAATATTGAATTGTAAACTCTAAATTATAGATTGTATAACATGGCAATTATACCTAAATACATTTTTAAAAAAATATCCAGGAGACTTCTGCTCAGGACAAGATCACATGGACCTTTTTGCCCAAGTTCCTTCCTACTAAGTACAACTATAAACCCTGGAAATAACTTCAGAGCAAACTGAAGGAGAATTCTGAAAGATGAAAGAGGAAGGTGTACCGTACTGGTTTGGGATCCCAGGACTGGAGAAACAGGACAGTATCAAGACATCCTATGTCCTCTCACCCAAAAGAAAAAGGTGACCCAGGCCTGACAATTCCTGAATGTCAGCTTCATTTTAGCAACAGAAGGTACCCCAGGAAGTCTCATCCTTCCTCTAGATCAAAATGGAAGTCCCACCTACAACAGGTGAGCCAGGCAGCACTACATATCAATAGCAGAAAGATAACAGAAAATTTTTAAAACACTTGGAAACGAAATTAACCTTCTAAATAATCCATGGGTCAAGGAGAAAGTCTCAAGGGGAATTAAAAAATATATTGAACAGAATGAAAATACGACATATCAAAACTTGTGGTACACTGTGAAAGTACTGAATGCGTACATTACTAAGTTCCTACCTCAGGAAATTGGAAAAGAAAGGAAAGAAAACCAGAAAAAAGCAGAAGAGAGGATGTATTTGAGGTGAGTTAGAGTCGAAAGAAATGGAATATGAATGGGTAGAGAATTAGAGAAGGAGATGACCTGGGGCATGTGAAAGGATTGCTGAGTGGCCTGGGGAAGAAGCTCAGGTTGGAAATTTTAACTATTAGGTGCACCAATATGTGGAGTGCTACTCCTTTCTCTCACAGTGGTCATTATGAGATTGGAGAGATCAGATTTTTGGAGGACCTCAAACCTGTGACTAGCACAGATGTGGTATTTGGAGAGCAGGGGGTTGAAGATGCGGTCAGTTCTAAATCAATATACTGTGACATCTGGCTGGATAA
Organism: Callorhinus ursinus; assembly: GCF_003265705.2. NCBI lineage: Eukaryota > Metazoa > Chordata > Mammalia > Carnivora > Otariidae > Callorhinus > Callorhinus ursinus. Next base: position 3,626,377 of record NW_027397095.1, read on the forward strand.
GAAAAGAAATAAAGAGGAAAGGAAGGGCTCGAGGTATTAGGCACCTCAATGAGGTCAAATAGCAGATGACGTGGGACCCAGTCACTGATAGGAGATTCGAGTCACAGTGGGATATTGAACTTGAGTCTTCAGAAGTCCAGTCATGCCCAGCGATGCCAAGTGGCTGGGGGTGGTTAAAGTGCTAAGAAGCGAAAGGGCAGGGTGGTGAAGCCAGAGTGTATGGAATGGATCTTCCATGTGGTTATTGTTGAGGTCCACCTAGGATGAGGACAGGACTTGGAGTGTTGAGGAAGCCTACTGAAATCGGCCTTAGAGTACAGGAAAGAGTGAGGATAATACCCACATCTACTCACCACTCTCAGCTCAAACCCTCTGGTTAACAGTCAGCACTGGGGAGGAAAGTAAGAAAAACAGTAAGATCAGGAAAAAATCTGGTTTCAGGGAAAGCCAGGAATTAAAAGCAATGTTTTGAAACTACCTTTCAGCTTATCTGGCTTGTGTGTTGGTTTTTAAGCTGAGCGAGGAAAGCACAGGCAAACTCTTCTGGGGACACATTTTACTATTTTAATCCCATAAAGTTCTGGGAATGGCAGTCAGAAGGTTTATCTGAATATTAATCCAGATCTCTGACTTCAAGCAAGTTGTTTCCCAATAGAAACCCTTGTGTGACCATTTATATAACAAAAGAGTTGGAATGGATGAGCTCTGTATTTCCCAATGGCTTTAATATCTATGGTCCCTAGATGCAAATGCTAGGGTCCACCTGACATAGCAGTTACTGTCTAACACCTTGTCCTATCTAGAGAGAAAGGACCTAGGAGGAAGGAACATGAGACTTGCTTGTTGAAGTGCAAATCCCATCCAAAAAACTGCCCAAAGATATCACCATGCATCTTCTTGTCAGAGGAAGAATTCTGAAATGGGTGGCCCAGCACAATCTAGTGGTTTAACACTCCAGCTTTGGAGACTGGCTGTTTTCCACTAACCAGATATGTCATTTGGGCAGATTATTTGACCTCTCTGTATCTCATTTTCTTCAAGACAAAAATGAGGATTACAGTAGCATGTATCTCAAAGAGTGGCAAATATTAAATAAAATGATGTATGTAAAGCTTCAAACCCAGTGGCAGATACTTTGGAAGAACTCAGTATGTGTCAACTATCATCATAATAATGATTATAATTATTATGGGAGGGAGCTAGTATTACATTTCTGCTCTCTATAAAACTCTATGCAAGGATATATCCTAAAGCAAAGTGTGCAAAAATAAGTAATACACATTTCACTTTCTGGGGCCCTGTCCCTGATATGGGAAATTTCCAAGCATGTCATGAAGTCTTAAGTTTTCAAGAAAGGTTGAAGTTTCCATCAATCAAACTGCTACATGTTCTTCTCTTACCCCTAAAAATCATAGATTTCTAGATGTTTTCAGGTTTTCATTTTTCACTGGTCCAAGGGGAATTTCTCAGTTGGGAACATCTAGCTGTCTTTCCCTTTATTCCCCTCCTTTCCCCCTTTAGGGGCCTTCCTTTTAAGCTTTATTCTTTCCCCTACTTCTCCTTCATCCCTCCTTAACCATTTATTCTACTTTAACTCTTCAACTACAGTTCTTCCCCTGTCTTCCATTTTACTCCTTTTTACTGCCCCTTCCTCTTTATCCCATATCCCTCCTCCCCTTTGCTCCATGTCATCCCTCCATCCCCTTTATTCCCCATCACCCCTCCATTTTATCCTACGTCCCTCCCCTTTATTCCATGTCACCTGCCCATTACCTCTGCCTCTTTATTCCCCATCACCCCTGCTTTTTATTCCCCATAAATCCCCTTTTGTTCCCATCACCTCCATCCCTTTATCTCACAACACCTTTCCCCTTCATACCGCATCACCTCCTCCTCTTTGTTTCCCATCACCCCTCCCTTTTATCCCATATCCCCCCTCCTTTTATCCCATATCCTCTCTCCCCTTTATTCCATGTCACCCACCCCTCCCCTTTATTTCCCATCACTGCCTCTTTATTCCCCATCACCCCTGCCTTTTATTCCCCATCACCCCTTTTGTCCTCATCACATCCACCCCTTTATCCCACAACACCCTTCCCCTTTATACCCCATCACCCCTCCCTTTTATCTCATGCATTCTACTTTAACTCTTCCATTCTCTTTATTCAACCACAGCTCTTCCCATCTTCCATTTTACTCCTTTTTACTCCCCATCACCCTCTTCTTTATCTCATACCCTTCTCCCCTTTATTCCATGTCACCCACCCCCCTTTATTCTCCATCACCACCTCTTTATTCTGCATCACCCCTGTTTTTTATCCCCCATAACTTCCCTTTGTCCCCATCACCTCCATCCTTTTATCCCACATCACCCTTCTCCTTCATACCCCATCACCTCCTCTTTATTCCCCATCATCACCCCTCCCCTTTTGTCCCTATCACCTCCACTCCTTTATTCCACATCATCCTTCCCCTTTATTCATTACCCCCTCCCCTTTATTCCATGTCATCTCACCCAGTTATTCCCATCACCCCTCCCCTTTATTCCACATCTCCCCCTCTGCTTTATTCCATTCCTCTCCCTCCCATTATTCCATGTGACCCTCTCTCCTTTATTCCTCTTCCCTACCTCTCTTTCCCCTTCAGCTCCAATCAGAGCTTCCCAACTCACCAACACAATTTTCAAATTAAACACATACACACACACACACACACACACACAGAGTAAGCCATGAATATGCTGCTGTCACAATACAGATGTTTATTAATGATTAAATGCCAGAGAAGTTTTAACAATCACAAATCTTCGAGCTCTGCGGTTGTTATCCATTGTGTGATCAATTTCTATCCCTCAATACAATACATTCTTCATTCTATGGACCTTAGCAGTTGTTACCCATCAATATCAGCTATAATTTTGGATGTCATACATAACCCATATCTGTGTGTTACCAGAGCATGTCCCGCAAATTTGTACCGTCCTGCATAGAGGAACTACAGAGACGATAGTTAAGAACATTTGTAATCAGGTGACTTTAGCTACTTGGAACTGTGTGTTTCTACCTAACTAGCTGTTTTGCTGACAACAGGATGTGAACTCCAGCTGTCTGTAAAACAGATCTAGGTAATAAAATCAAATTTTTCCTCTAACTTTTGATCCCAGAAGGCTAGTTAGGCTTACATTTGAGGTTTCCCTGTTAGCGTGACCTGAGCCAAACTGCACAGAATTTTGAGAGTGGCTGTTGGGTGAGCCATTGGTCTAAATAATTTTGGGGGGGAATCCTGAGGTGGTGGAGTTGCTGCGGGGACACGGCTATGAGTTGGTGTGACATGGTTTAGCATTAATTATTTGTCAGCTGTCAGTAGGCTGACCTAACGTCCTAACATGCCTCTTGAGGGCCTTTCCAATTGAGCTCTCGGGAGGAGGGAAGGAAAGTCAGGAAAAACATGCAATTCCCTTTTGGGGGGAGGGAAAGCACCTCGAGATTTGTGAGCTTCTCTGGGACAAGTTATTTACCACAAATGTCACATCAATTTAAGGAAGGGCTGCAGTGTGGGAAAGCCAAGATCAGGGGTAAAAGAGAAAGGCAAGGTAGCACCAGGGAGCCTGGGCATGACACAGAAACATCTCTGCTTTTACTAGCTAAAGGGACCAAACATCCCCAGTGAAGGGGCTGGCAGTGAGTTTGGAATTCTCAGCCTGACCCGAGCATCAGGTGGAAGTCCTTCTTACCCTCAGATCTTTACCTTCAACATTCTCCTCAATGTTTCCTGTGACATCCCAGGTCTACCCCCACCCTTTTCCCCCGTCCGGCACCTTATAGAAGGAAAAAACATCTAAGGAAAGAAGTAGCCGATGCCAGTTTTGGCCTCCTTCTCCCGGGGCACACGGAGCAATGGGCGGTCTTGCTCTGGAATGGGGGGGTTACCCGCTCCTTCCTCATCGTCATGGGAACGGGCAGTGCCGGGAGGCACAGCTGGCTCCTCAGAGGAACCTGGAAAATAGTAACAATGTTAATTCCTTATGTTTCTAGACTTCATACTTTGCACAGCACCCAAGGGACTAGGACCTAATTTTGCCCTTCAAATACAATACGAGGTAAGAAGTTAGAATAAGAATGAGTATCCCCATTTGACATGTTAAGAAAACCGCAGCCTAACAGTAGAACATAGATCTCTAAATCTAGGCCCACTGTGGAAGGTTTTGGGGGTAGGACTGAGTTAGAGAACAGAAAGAGTGAGACAGATACCCCGTGCTCAGAGCAAATGGACAATACCACCAGGAAGGCGGGGAAGAGGGCAGCCTCCTAACAACCACCACCACCCTACAAGCAGCCTAATTTCACGAGGCAAATGAGTAACAAAGCTGGAGCCGGAAGTTTACAACACTTCATGGAGGGAAGAAAGCAGGTGTTGGTCATCAATGACTCTGGGGAGGACTTGTGGTTCATTACTTGGCCAGGCCGAGACTTGTTTTTAAGGAGTGTTGTATCTACAGGAAACATAACATATCCATCTTCTTTATGGATTGCCTTTGGACTCCAAACTTCTCTGGAGTCAAGATCGTTAGGTATTGGGACAGCTTCCACATTGATGATTTCTTCAAGACTGGCAGCCAGGTCTGGCTGAGGGTCTGGAATTATGCTGAGAATGGAGGTTTCTTCAGGCTCTGGAGCCAAATTGCTACCTTCGTCCTCTTCAAAAGTGTTGGCTTGGTCTTTCTGAGAACTGGGAATTTCCTTGTGAACTTGAGCATCCTCAGGCTCTGGAACCACATTAAGAACTGAGTCTTTTTCAAGATTGAGGTTTTCTTTAGAGTCTTGGATTCCACTGACATCAGAAGCTTCTTCGTGTCCTGGGATTTCTTCAGCATCTGAGGCTCCTTCACTGTTTGGGACTCCACTCACATCTGAGGATTCTTCCTCGTCTTGCATTTCATCAAAATCGGACACATCTTCAGGGCTTGTTACCACATGGAGAGCTGGGACCTCTTCAGGGTTGGAGTCTTCTTTAGAGCCTGCAATTCCATTCACTTCTGGAGTTTCTTCCTGATCTGGAATTTCTTCAGTATCTGAGGTTTCTTCATCATTTGGAACTCCATCAAGAGTTGGCACCTCTTCAAGGTGGGGATCTTCTTCAGAGTCTGAGAGTCCATTAACCTTTGGGGATTCTTCATGATTTAGGATTTCATGACTCCCAGGGGCTTCTTCAGGGCTTGGCACCACATGAAGAGCTGGGACTTCTTCAAAATCAAGGTCTTCATCAGAATCTGAAATCCCATTGATCTCTGGGGTTTCTTCGTGGCCTGGACTTTCTTCAGCATTTGAGGATTCATCATTTGGGATTTCACCAAGAGCTGGGACCTCTTCAAGACTGGGACCTTCTTCAGAATCTGGGTTTTCATCATTACCTGAAGCATCTGCATGGTCTGGGATTTCTTCAGTGTCTGGGGCTTCTTCATTGTTAGGGATTACATGGAGATAGGGAATTTCTGCGAGGTCAAGATTTTGGTTGTCTTCAAAATCTGGTCCTTCTTCAAGGTCGGGGTTTGGGTTTTCTCCAAGATTTGGGATTTCTTGCACATCTGGGGTTCCTTCAGGGTCTGGGACCATATCAAAATATGGTATTTCTTCAAAGTCTGGGATTTCAGTGAGTTCAGGAACTTCATCATCAGGGTCTAGAATATCTTCAAGGGGAGGAAAATCATCAAAATTCAGGGTATCATCATCATCGTCATCATTGTCATCATCATCATTGTCGTCATCATCATCGTCATCATCATCTTCATCAAGCTCTGGGATGCCTTTGAGATGTGGGCTTTGAATCTCAAGGTCATTTGGGATCTCGACACCTTGAACTTCCCCAAGGACTACTCCTTGATTGAGATACTCAAATACTGGCTCTTCATGGACTGACACATCTTCCTTAGAGGATTCATCTTCCTCAAGGGGCTCATCTTCAGCAAGGACCTGGCCTTCAGGAAGGGCCTGACCTTCACCAAGGGACTGACCTTCACCAAGGGCCTGACCTTCACCAAGGGCCTGATCTCCAGCAGGGAACTGACCTTCATCAAAGGGCTTGCTCTGAGCAAGGACAGCAGCCCGGGCTTCAGCAGAATTTTCCACTGGATCAGAAAGTAAAGCATCCTCTTCCATCTTTATGCGTGCACTCCTGGATTGGAATGAATTTGAAAAAGCAAGTCAGTTTTTATACTTAGGTTGTCTAACATGATGGTGGTCTGGGATTAGAAGCCCCCACAGGCAATGCTGCTTCGGGCTAAGCTTAAATAAACCAAGAAAACACTCACTGGATCTTCCTCAAATTCCTGCGTCTGATAAAATCCAGGGCTTCAGGACTGGATTTCCACACACGCTTAGCAACCTGCTTCTGAATATGGGGAGGCACCTGAGGGTAAAATGAGCAATGTTAGCCTTTATTGCATGACATTTTTAAATTTAGACTCATCTCTATCAGGTACCCAGAACTGAAGGCACCATGACCAGCTAATGCAGGAGGAATTTCTGGGAGATTTGGTGGCTGCCTGCTTTGGCTACCCTCAGGGATGCATGTACGTCTCTCCCTTGCCTTGTTAATAGGAGAGAGAAAGCTGTGAAGTAAGTTTGTCCAGAGGTTCCATTTACCTGGAAGAGGATATCCCAGTTATCAATCATGGCACGGACCACATTGACAGAAGCAACATAGTGGTCAATCCCCAGTCTTGTCTTCCTGGACTCCCTCTTGGCAAATCTCCCCTTCTTCAGGAGAGCAGATCCAAACACCAGAGCCAAATTGGTGGAAGTCATACGGTTGCCTGAAACCTATGAAAAGGAAAGCAGAAAGTGATCGACTCTGAGGTGGTGATGGAAATGACACAAATAAATGTGTCTCTTTTTGTTCTTGTTTCCCTCTCCTACTGTGTGTCTCTGTCTCTCTCTCATATACTCCCACACATGTCCCCTACTACTCTTATTACCCTTTTCCAGAGTTTTGTTTTGTTTTGTTTTGTTTGTTTGTTTGTTTTACCAATTGTCCATCAATGCCAATGGAGTCCTCGCAGTTCTCAGTGATTTTATGCAGGGCCTTCAGCAGACGCTCCAGGGTGTCACTATGGCAGGGTGGCATCAGGTAAACCAGCAGTTGCAGGGCAGAAAGCTGATCCTGCGGCTTCAGAGCTAGAAGAAGGAAAACAGGGGCTGGCTCAGGGGGCTAGCCTTGGCAGCAGCCTGATACCAAGAGAGAGGTGATGATGCTTGAAAACTGAGGAAGGCTATGGAGAAAGTACCCAGGCATTTTGTCTTTGCTCATTCCCAAAGCATTTGAGCTCAGGAACCCTAAAAGCAAGAAAGTGCTCCCATCAAAATCAGACCCCTTCTATAGAACCTAGGTTCTTCTTTGCCCTGAGAGGGCACACACAGCTTCAAGAAGCTCTAGAGAAATTTCCAAACAATAGACTTATAATGGAATATGAAAAGATGCAAGGAAAGCATTCTGGATTCTGGTGTTTATTCTGTTTTAGTTCCTTGGGGTCCTGCAGCCAGAGCTCTGTCCCGAGACCCCCACACCCCCATATTACTTCCTTTCTTTGCCTGAGAAGAGAGAGCAGAAGACTCACTTGCTGTCAGAAGGAAGGACATATACAGATCATCTGGCAGCAGAGAGTCCTTCATGTCACGGAAAAACTCCTTGAGGAGTGCAGCCACATCATGCACGTTCTGAGTGTCATCCAGCACGACATCCAGACCTTGATCAAATTCTTCACGGAGCTAGGAAAAAGGAGGAGAATACATGGACCCTCTGCCCTGCCCACCACAGGCCACCTCCTGTCTTATGCTTCAGTGGAAGTAGCTGGCAATATGGTGTGCCTGAGGGGTTACAAAGACCTTGATTCCCCCCACACACACCAGGCATGAAACTCCCCTCAGGACTGTGGGGAAGACCCCCCCACACACACACACCTGCTTTTCCTCACTCAAGGAACATAAGTATAAACATAACCAATTTACCTCACGCACTCTCTCCTCCGAGTATTCCAGGGTGAAAATCCCCACAGTGCTTAAGCCTGAAAGAAAAGACCAAGGGATGCTAAGCGTCTCTGGTCCCCTTCCCCACCGCATTTCCCCCTCCCCAGCTGAATTCCAACCCCAGCTGGTGGCAGGGGAATGTTCCCATCCTCAAACCCGTGACCTCTTTTCTCTCCCCATTTCTAGAACACCATTCTTTCCCTTTAATTGCCTCCTACTTTGATTTAACCATCATTTTCAGGTCCCCTTACCATGTTTTTCAATGAAGCTGCAGCAAGCCTCAACAACCTGGGGGATTTGTTTAGCAATCGGATTGAGGCTCATTTTCCTTTTGGATCCCAGAAGTCGCTGGCCAATTGGAAAGGAAATCTTGGAAAGTTGCAGGGTCTGCAGCAGCAGGGCCCCGTCCTCCAGTTCGGCCAGGCTGTCCACAGATACTGCACCCTGTGGAGAAACCCAGACTATCTTAAAAATGGGGGCAGGGGGCGCAGGAAGGTCTCTTCAGACCTTCCTGAGGATTGCGTCACATTCGTTAACAGGAGACAGTCTCTTCGTGGCAAGCCAATTACAGGCCTCCAACGTGTTCTGTTCACCTCCCCCTTCCTCTGAGGACACGGGTCTTGACCCTCCCCCCCTCCCCCGCATCCCTGGATGTCTCAGTTAGGGCCACTGCCTGAAACCTGGAGGGTTGTTTAACTCACTCGACGCCCACGGCGAGTAAACTCCCGGGGCAAGGAGGGCTCATCCCGCCTGCGACTGAAAAAGCGCCTGATACGCCCAAACATCCTTTGCACCACGTTTCCCCGACGACGGCCCGCAGCCTGACCGGTGGATTCTTCAATCTGCATCGCGGCTGTTAGTTCAAGATGCTTGCGGCGGGTAAGCTCGTTCACCAGCACCTCTTCCAGACGAATGCCAAAAGTCTTGAGTGATACGACTGGGGAGCCAGGGAGAGAAAGAATGAGAAACGTCAACGCTCCGCAGCGCTTAAATCAGGAGGAACTGCAGGGGCTGTGGCATTCCTCTCAGCAACCGTCCGCAGCCAACCCCACCCCTCCAGACCCGCAGCCTCCCTCCCTGAGGAGTGAGCCAAAAAGACCCTGCAGTGGTTTGGCGGAAGGACTCAGCTCCACTCAAACTACCCCGACGGAGCTAAAGGTCCCTGCCTTAAGTCCTGACAGGGGGGCGACAGCCTCGAAGCAACGAGGGCAATTTCTTCTGGGCGATCCCTCTGGGGTGCGTGTACCGGGAAGGCTTAGGCAGATCAGCTAGGACCGACCCGTGCCTGCAGCTAGTGCGCCATTTCCTGAAATCATCCCCCACAGGGCTGGGTGGGGGAGTAGTGCCCCCAGAAGCAGTGGGCCCCGCCCAGTCTCCAGTAGCCAGGGACACAGTATGGGAGGTTGGGGGGTGGGCAGCATCCCATTTAGTTCCTAAGAAAATAAGAGAGCCCCTCACCCCTCTGCTGTCCTCTCAGAATCAGAAACCACTTCTCAAAGGTGTTTGGACGGTCAATAGGTAGAGCTATGGGAAAAGAAAAAGAAAAGACACGCACGCTCACACAAAAAGGATTTAATAAATGTCGAAAACATTGCAATGCATTGATCCGCAGGGAGGGGGGTGGCAAACAGCTGGGTCCAGCACCCTGAAAGTGTTGTGCTTTCTCCCAGCCTCAGTTTCCCCGTTTGACAACGGGACCCAAGCCTATCCACCACACCTGAGTCTCAAAGAATTTAACCAGATCAGACGATTGGAGGCGCCGCGTGCGCACCGCACACCGTGTCACGCACGGCAGTAGCTCCACACAAGGCTTCAAGCCTCAGTTGAGGGCTCTGTGGCGCCGGAACAGTGCAACAGGCTAGGGGAGGGGCTCCGCCTGCGGCGCGGCGGCAAGTAGGGGTCTCCAAGTTCCTGCGGGCGCGTTCGCGGCCCGGCTGCCGTCGGCTCCCCTCGCCGCAGCCGCAAAGCGGCGATTTGCGCCGTCCCGACGCTCAGACCCCCGCAGCGGGGTCTCCTCGACCCTCGCATGAAACCCTCAGGCCGCTGCAGTTGCCGCTGCCGCTGCACTCGCCTGGCGAGCCCGCCGCCCCCCGCACTTTTCACTGCCGCAGAGGCGCCCCTCGGCCCGCGCGCCCCCTCCCGCCTCCCCTGGGCCTCCGAGTCCGCTAGCACCCTCGGCCCTCCCCACACGCTCGGACCCCATCCAGGGCTTTGTCCCGCTCGCTCACCCGCAGCGGGCTGAGGTGGGCAGCTCTCGCAGCGCACCTCCAGCCGACGCTCCCGCGCCCGCACAGCCCTCCCGCTCGGAGCCCGGATTGGCGCGTGTCTCTCCCACCGTCTCGCTATCTCCCTGGACTCGCCGTCTCTCGAGCGCGCCGTCTCTGTGCGTTCCAATCCCTCCTCAGAGTGTCCCTCTGAGCCTCCGCCTCGCTCTGACTCGTTCGCGCACCGCACCTGGTGCGTCAGTCTCTTCACCTGCTCTCTGTCCACCTGTCTGTCCCTGCCATCCGCCCGCCTGTCTAACCGCCCCTCAAGCCCCCCAGTCTTCGACCCAACTCAACTAATCTTGACCTCTCCCACAATTCAAACAGCCTTCAACTCCCGCTTCCTCAGTTGTCGGGACGCCCGGGGACCGGAGCGGGAGCCCCTCCCACCCTCCTGGACCCCAGATTCGGCCCTTCCCGCCCGGGGGTCCGCTCGCCGGAAGACGGGGACGCCACGCTCCGGGCGGCTCACCTCTGTCAGGTTTGAATTCAGAGAGGAAATGTCTGGCCACGAGTTCGTGGTAAGCAGTCTCTTGCAGCTTCAGACGCTCCAGCTCCGACAGGCTGTGTATTGATATCATCTTCATCCTGCGGTCCGGATTGTGTCCTGGGGCTCCTCCCAGGACGTTCACTAAAAAAATGAAGGCGGACAAAAACAGCAAAGGGGGCATGATTCTGGGGCACAGTGTCCTTGCTGCCTTCAGAAAAGGAATGCAGCCACCCATTCTGGAATCGGATGATTATCAAGGCTGCATCATCCAATTGTCACTGGACCTGGTGGAAGGAGCTTTGGGGGGGGGGGGGGGAGGGTGGCAAAGGGGGAGGGAAAACTGGGAGGCGGCTTCACCCTCAAGGAGAGCTGCCTCTGGTTGCTTATTTAAAAAGAAATTAAAAAAAAAAAAACAACTTAAAAAAAAATCAGCCCTGAACCGACAATCGAAAAGAGAAAACCCAATTAGGAAAAAAAAAAAAAAAAAAAAAAAAAGACAGAAAACAAAACAAAAAAGAAAGAAAAGGGAAAAAAAAAGAAGGAAAAAAAGATTAAAAAGAAAATCAACCAACCTTATTCACAATTTTAAAATGTACACTGAGACAAGAATAAGGTAATATTGTCCATCAATTAATTAGAACAGTGATGGAGTTCATTTTTATTTTTTAATGATACTACTCTATGCTGTCCAGGTTGGATGAAATTTGGACACATCCATCTAGGTTAGGAGCACTGAAAATTTGTACAACTCTTCCAGAAAGCAAACTCAACACCTAAGTATGGAGCCAAATATCATCCCCAGGCCCTTTGACCCAGTAATTCCCTTCTAGGAATCTATCCTAATGAAATTTTCCTTTGGACAGGAAAAACCATATGTACATGAGCCATAACAGGAAAACATGTAAGGGGAAAAAGGTAGCCCAGCAACAAGGCTAGTTATATAAATTATGGAATGACCACAGTCTGGAAAATTATGTAATCATTAAAGTGATGTTTACAAAGAGCTTTTAAACAGCAAATAGAAAATATAGAATTGTATTAATTATGATTATAACCATGTGAAGAAAAACATGCATAAAAGTAAAAGACTGAAAAAATGCACCCCCATATGAACAGTATCTGTATTAAGTGGTAGGATTTTGTTTGCCTTTTGCCTTTCTCTATTTACCAAAAATCGTGCAACTTGATTATATGATTCTTTTTTCATGAACAAAACATCAGTTTGTACCAAAACAAACAAACATCATTTCGAGGCCATTTCTAATGAGACTCCCTACTACAGGATTGGATGATCAGAGTGAAGTTTGTCTTAGTGTATTGGCAAACCTGTTTTATATGTCCCTTCTCCGTGGTACCCACCATCTCAAACTGCTCCTGGGCTACATAGGATCCCTCAGTGGGGATCTCCCTGGACCCCATACAGCATTCTTTCCCGCACATCCTGGCCTCTGTTACTCATTTATTCTTTCATTCGTTCATTTTTTAAAAATCTATATGAACTACCCACTTTGTGCCGGGCACTAAAGATGCAAATATGAGCAAGATAATACTACTCTTTTCATAAAGGATCTAACAGTGCAGTGAAGGAGACATACAGGGTGGCAACAATTTACGAAATCTTGTGATAAGTCAATGGCCAAGATATAATCAAAGTACTGTGAGAGCAGAAAGGAGGAAACATCTAAGTCTGCCTGGAGACAGCGGTGGGGCGGGGGGGAGTCCAGAAAGAGAGCAGCTTGTGCAAAGGCAGAGAGATGGGAGAGAGGTTGTTATATTCTTAAAGCTGTCTAAAGGGAATGGAAGGAGACAAATCTGCATAGGCAGGGATGAGCTCAGGAATGGCCCTGAAAGCCATGTTATGGAGCTGGACCCTTCTCCTGAAGGCAGTAGGGAACTACTGCAGGGTTTTCAGTGGGAAGTGACAGTCAGAGCTGCGGTTGGAAAAAGCACAGGGAGCAGTGAAAAGCCTGGTTTGGGGAGAGAGTCTGAAGTAGGTAGATCAGCCAAGAGGCAAAGAGATGTTGATACAAGCCACAGTCACTGGAGCTAGGGCAGGGGATGGATTTTATGGGTAGAATTGATGGAACTTAGGGGAATTGGAATAAAAAGGAAAAATTTAGGACAGCTCCAAAGGTTATGGTTTGGGTGAGTGAGTGGATGCTGGTTCTTGACAGAGAAGATAATTTGGGGGAACTAAACCTTTTGACAAGAAGGGAAGTGGTCATATGCCATTTTTTTTTCTGAGCCCCCGTTTGCCATTGGAGTTTTATGGTAATATTCTATATATTATAATCGAGTTGGGGGGGCTTAAATTCCAAAGATCAGGTAATGTGGCTTTAACAGAGGAAAAGTAGGTAGGAGTTTATCATTTAATAATCTAATAAATGAGCTCTGTCCAAAGGAAACACACAAACAAACGCACAGACCCACAAAAATCCCACCCCTCTTCTGTTTCCAAAATTCACTTTTGCCCACTTTCCTTAATGGCCAAAAGTCATGCATGTCAATAATAAATTCCTGCCAGATAACTGAAGTGCAGTATGAGAAAAGACGAGGAGTCTTTCTATGGCTTCGGAACTGAGCTAGGAGGAAAATCCTTAGCATGGATTTTTTTAAAGCTATTTCAACTGCAAAGCACCATCCCCTGGACCCAAGGTGAATGCCCAAGCCCAACCACCAAACTGCATCCACAAAAATGATCATTTTAACCAAAGATACATGCACAGCACCCACCTCAGTCCCAGAGTAAGTCTCTAGCAAGCCCCCATTCACAATAGCAGGTCCAAAACCTATTAGCCCAAGGTCTCATCCTGACATATACAGCCTAGCTCTGGCTGAATTTTTCTGATATTATTCCCTCTTTCCTCCCTTTCTCTCCTTTTTTCCCCTTTCCCCCCTTCGCCCCCCCCTTTCCCCCTTTCCCCCTTGCCCCGATTCAGACATTTTTGTACCTGCTTTGCAGCTGCAGCTACTTCTTCCAAGGCTTCCCAGATCTGGTCATCCAAAGAGTAGGCTGGTTCTTTAACCCAAAAATCAAGATGAAAATCGATCCCTCTCTCCCCCCAAAATAAGGTAAGAACAAACAAGAAAACCTCAAAACAACACCAGCCAAAAGAGAGAGAGAGAGAGAAAAGCCTTTGAGAGATGAGTCAGCCTCGATGCTTACAATTACGAAGGAAATCAAAGGCCTTAGAATAAACCGTTTGTCATTGCCTCCTGCTCAAAGATAGAGGGCTAAACTTAAGAGCAATCATATGCTGCAGTTGTGCCAGTAAAATTGACACTGTCTTGCTTGCCTTCAAGTCTCTCAAGGCACCAGGAGAATACAAGACAGAAGCAGAGTTAGGGAGGCCAGTGTGCCCAGACAGGAAGCAGATGGAAATGGTGGGGAGTGGGGACAAGTAAGCAGGCTTCAACACCACCAAGAGAGAGAGGCACAGTAGCAGGTTCTTGAGAGCTGAATACTTGTCCTTAGGCCTGGTTTTCCAAGCTCCTCACAGGGAACAAGGTGCCAAGAGATCTCTCTGGCGCCAAAGTGTCTTCCCCTTCCCCCTTCAGCATGCTATGGGGTTGGCCTGAAGTGACCATGACATCAAAAAATACAGGAGAAGGAAGCGGAAAGCGGGGCCTCTCAGTTTTCAGTCTTGAATTCAAGACATTCATGAAAACAATATCCTTAGACAAATACCTGTGGTGGCCCCTGGAGTTAGAGCTAAGTAGAACTAAGTGCAAAGCAGAGCTTTACAATCTCTTAGCTGTGTGACCTTAAGAAAATCAGTTGAATTCTCTGAGCCTCAGTGACTTCCTCTATAAAATGGGGAAATGATACAATGCCCGTTTCAGCAGTTGTGTGAGAATTAAATGAATAAAGTATGTGTGCTATTTAGCATTGGTTTTTAATAAACACGTTAATCTTGAAGTTTCTTTGCAAAGGGCCTGAGTTTACCAGAAAATATCAGGTTTCAAAAGTAATTACATAAAATTAGAATTTGCATCAATGCATACAACATCTTACTCTGTTCAAGCTCTTTTACTAAATTTGAATTAAATTAAAACAGGTAAAGAGATCTTGGGAGACTGTTGGAAATAGATCTTTCTTCTTCAATCTCCAATGGCATCGGGGGCAAGTCTTAAAAAAAACACCATCTTACAAAACTTAGGAAAACTAACCGTATAGGTCCACTTTTCAAATGCTATTATTCAGGTTAGTAAAATGCTTATATGTCTCAAAATTTATTTTTCTTTCAAATATCCAATTTTACATTGTCACTGGTGAAAGAAAGCGTAATTGTATTTAGATCAGTCAAAGGGCTAGGATATTAGCAGATGCCAAAAGAGAGAGTTTGAACAAAGAGCAGAGGGACACCCAGAGCAAGTCTCTGGCAATATCAAAAAGGGAAACACACATAAGTGGCATCAAGCTTGTTCCTCACGTCCTCCCGAAACACATGGCACAGATGGAGAAACAAATTAACGTCAGAAAGGTCACCCGCTTTGACATTGTTAGGACAGAAATGCTTTCAGCGAGGCATAAATCCACAGCCCTCACATTTTGGAGGACTAATTTACTCCATTGCCCCCATCAAATAGTTTGGAATTGAGCAGTGCTCACTAGTAAACAGCTATGAGAATAAAAGTGGGGACTGCACTGATGCCATCATTTGAATCCTTATAAACTTGGCACTTTATGGCACCATCAGAATTTTGCTCTAAGCCTCTGATTGCTCCTCCGAGTTTGAGGAATCGATAGTGGATGAGACAGGCATTGCGTCCAGGTTATTCAAATGTCTACAGGCAGTGACAATGGATAAAGACATCCCCAGTAATATATCACAACATGGGAAAGAGATACAGGTTTCTAGATGAAAACATCTGGGCACCAGTTCGGTCTGCTGGCACAATACCTCATCCATCCCTGAGCATTAGTGAGTTAGCCTTTAAGTTGTTATCCTGTAACCTCCATTTCAGCAAAGGCTGCAGTCATGATGAACAAAATGGCTCATTTTATCCTATGCAGTGATGGTGCCCCAAGATAATTAAATTTGGGGACAGAGTTCTTCAATACGTGAAGTCAGCCCATCACGCCGTAGCCAAAACTCATAAACTGGGGGTAGTATTGTTAAAATATATTGAGAAAGGATGGGGAGGAGGGACAGCTTCTGGCTTCAGAAAAAAAAAAAAGAATGTTTCAGGAACTGCTTAGTATATCAGAATGGATCAGAGAGAGAAGGGACCTTAGCCATCACCTAGTCCATAGCCTCCATTCCACAGTTCAGAAAACTGAGGCTCAGAGAGGGACAGGAGTTTGCCCAAAGCCACACAGCAATTTGACAGCAAAATCTAGACCAGAACCCAGTTCTTCTCAGTTCTAGGGCTCTTCCCACTGCCCCATCCACCTTTACTCTTAATAGCTGCCAAATAACGCATGGTTAACTACCAAAATCAAAAGAATGGACACATAATCAAAGTTTGATTCCATAAGCCAGGGGAAGTCCCATCTGAAGGCAGACCCATGTATTACAATCTCTCTGTGAAATAAGTACAGTCATCATTCTATAGAATGTGGGATGCCCTTTTTGAAATGTTATTAACTACAGAAACTACTGGAGCCCAGAATGGTGAAAGGCAATGTTTATGCTACAGACATCCCAAAGGATAGTGTAAACAAGGTGATGTGACACCAAATACAAGGAGCTATAGATATTCTCACTAGTGCTGGCATCACAAGTCGTGTCACCCTTTATCTGTTTTCCCCTTTTGGTTGCTGCTTCTAGTATGTCGTGGCCAAAAAAGTAAAAAATAAGATGTTCCATCAACAAGAGGTAACCTTTTGAATGTCTTGTCTCGTGCTTCTCATTTTCTCAAAAGCTTTTAATATGCCCATTATCTCTGGGCCTTAGCACACAGTAGGTGTGCAATAAGTGTTCCTTAGGTGAATCATAGGATTATAAACTTTGAGGGTTTTGAGAGAACATAAAGGTCTAGTAATTATAACAGAAACAGCTATTCGTGATTCATGGATAAATGAATCATGCTATTTTATTCTCACAACAACCCCTGGGAAGGAGGGAGGTGGGGTATTATGTTTCCCCATTTTACAGATAACAACAACCTAGGGCTCGGGAGAGGTTGTGACTTACCTGAAGTTGCACAAAAAAGGCCATGGAATCTGATCTGGGAACCAGCTGTCCCTACCTACCCTAAGGCCAGGCCTTGCCTTTCCCACCAAATCATGGTATTTCTTGGTTGTTCATCTGCTGCCCGGAACTGGGACAGTCTGAACTGTGACTGCATTCTTTCCTAAGAAGGCAGCTGGATGTCTGAGGTCTTATTTATACACACTATTCTTGGGAAATGGGAATAGAGGTAGATAAGATAGGTCAATTGATCGACTGATTGTTGGCTATAAGTGAAGAAGATGATGATGATGATGATGAGAGAAAGAACTGGCTCAGAAAGACTATTATGAAAGATAGAGGAGAGGAGTAGATAGAAGAAAAAGGCACCAAAAGCCCTGTGTGTTCCTCCCACCACATCCCTCACCCTGGCCTACCCCCAAGCTGACAGGGTGTCATCCTGGAAAAGTCCTGAGATATGGACTGGAACTTGGGTTCAAATCCCAGCCTCGCCACATGTAAGATCACACACTCACCAACCAAGTGACCTGTAGCAAATTATCTCATGCTTCTGAGCCTCAAGTTCCATCACCTTACAAAATAAGAATCATGATACCTATTAGGTGTGACTGTGGTAAAGATTAAATAAAAGACAGGGCAGAATGAAATAATCCTCCAAAGGACACAGTGCTGTACCAAGGTGAGGAATTGCCCCCCATAATATCTGAAAGTGAAATCTGAGCAGAAGTGCCACTATCTGGAATGAGGCAGACAGTGTCCCCCCTGGAGAGTGCCTTTGTCCCATCCTTTGAAGGCAAAAATGGGTACTCAGCCCCAGTCAGCAGGAAGCACACTTTCAGAGGGGATGAGTTCAACTCTTTCTTCACTGTGTCTTTCAGTAATCAGAGATGCAAGACAACTAACTGTGTGTGGAGGGGGGACAGGGGTTAGTCTAGGCTGTGAAATGTAGACAAAAATGAACTGGCCCACAAAAGGGATTTAGTCTCCACCTTTGTCTTCCACAGCACACTGTGCAAGCCATCTATGCTAGGGATGGGGGAGGAAAGTGGGGAGCCATCTGAAGTGGAAAGCCCCAGTTTCTGCCCTTGGGATCTTACAGCCTAGTTGGAGGTCACATAAATGTCAAGAGCCTTAAGGCCTGTCAAGAAAGGCCCATGGGTCTAATATCATTCTTCCCTGCACTAATTTAAATACATTTCCTCTCCTTTTTTCCTTTAAGGAATATTAAGAATTGACTATTTCCTCAGGTCCACTAGCACTAGGAAGACCCTTACTCAGCTGTAGGTTTTCAGTAACCTTTGATTTATTTTTCCCATCTTCTCGACTCCCCTGTCACCCCAAGCCCCCCTCTTTAAGACACACTCCCTTTCAAAACACAAGCATTCATTCTCATTGACATCCATGCACACACACACTCTCAAGCTCTTTCACATATGTATTTTTAGACACACACACACACACACACACACACACACACAGAATGTATTCGCTACAACAGAGAGAAGGAGAGAAATAAGACCCTGCCATCAAGCATTTGTACCTGCAGACCACAGCTGGGGCTTCTACAGAGTGGGCATAAGACAGAAAAGACCAATGGAGATACTCCCCCAAACTGTCTGGACAGACCCCTAGAAAGGAAACCTCTAGAATAAAGTTGTTCTCAGAATCTATGCTGAGAGCTACCTCTTCCCCATCTTTGTTTCCCCACCCCCACCTGCTTCTCTTCTCCTTTGATTGTATCTTCCCCCAACAAGCATCCAATTTGCTGCCAGTTTTCTTTCTCAAAATCCTGTCTAAGTGGATGTCATAGAGAATTGGGGCTGTGGGAGATGTTTTCCCCGGTAGTTGTCATGCTAAGAATGGTATTTTAAAACTACATTAAAATAACCATATTTTTAAAAATATCAGGTCTGTCTAACTACCTATCTATCCCCTCTTCAAAATTAGACCACCGTCTCGGCTATGATGCAGTGAAAAAAACCCTAGACCAGGAATCAGGAGGCCTGCCTAGTTCCCAAGCTGCTGAGTGGCCTTGGGAAAGTCGGTGAGCATCTCCAAGCCGAAACACAACTGGGGTAATTTATCATCCTGTCTGTCTAAGAGCACGGCAGAAACACAGCTCTCAAGTCTACGGAGTCCTTGGTACTTCCACAGGACTTCCCCAACTCCAGGACACGGGGCCACACTGCCACTGTCCACAGCTGGGAAGAAAGGGCGCCCCTGGCCCCTCCGCAGGCCTAAGGGCGCCAGAGAGCGGAGGGGTTTAAGCGGGTCTCCCGGTCTCTCCCTCCTGCCGCTGCAGCTCTACTGTCTGCCCTTGACCCTCTTCCCCTCCCCCCCTTAACCCCCCCCCCCGCTAGGTGACGGCTGAGGGAGGGAGGGAGGGGGAGGGGGACAGGGACAAGAACCCGCCGGGCGCGGACTTTGCGCCCTCTGCCTCGGAGGCTAGTCCTGGGCCTCCGGCTGCCACCCTGCAGCAGAGCGCGGCCTTCTGGCTGGGGTGCGCCACGCGCGTCCCGCCCCGGTGTGGCTCCAGAGAGCGCGGAAGCTGCAAAGTTAAACAAAGCCCCGCGGCGCGCAAAGACCCCTCTCAGCTCCCACTCCCTGCGGAGAATGCGAAAAATTAAAATCTTGCTCGAGAGCTCGAGGTTTGAACATTGAACGCGAAACCCTGGAACTTGAGCAGCACTCGTGGGCTTCCTCTCCCTCCCTCACGTCGGGTCCTCCCTCCGGGACCCTCACCTCCCACTCTAGCCCCTCAGTGAGCTGCACTCAGGTCCCTGGAGCCCTGCCCCTGCACTACCTCTTGGCGACTCTTCTGGTCCGGCCAGGGAATAAGTGGCTGCGTGACCCGCTGGTCAGTCGTGCGGCTCGGCCACGGCCTGTCCTGGGACGAGCTGCAGGCTCAGCGAGCACTTAGCTCTGCCACTCAGATTCCCCCACTCCCTGTAAAGCCTTCCGAGGTGGGGCAGGGGCTGATTCATAGCAATTTTCCACGCAGCAGCCAGCTGAGTGCCTTACGCATACCTGTTTGCTAAATTCCCTGGGCTACTCCCACTGTTTCTCGCTGTACCCCACAATCTTCGCTCCCTTTAGTCAAAGCTGATCTCTCCTTCAAGATTCAACCCAAGGGTCCCTTCCTCTGAGTGCTCCAAATTTCCCCTCCTCTGGCCATGCTACACAATCTCACATTACAGGCGAAGGAAAGGCAGAAGTGGAGGTTTAGATGGCTAAGAAACTTACCAAAGGGCACAGAGATAATCAGTGGCAGAGTCAAGAGGAAGACCCAGAACTCCTGGACCAAAGCTCAGCGCACTTTTTGCTACCTTTCATTGCTTTCCCTCTGCCCTTATTTGTATGGCACTGGAGGGCAGGGAACATCTCTTGTTGGCCCTTTGCACTCAGGGACGGAACCAGAAATAACCCCCTCCCCTCCTTGCCTCATGCTTCTAGTTCCTTGTTTCCCATCTTGTCCAGGGCCTCTGCTCTTGCAAACTCAGAGACAAAAAGGTCATTTTGTTCAAAGTCCAGGGCAAGAGCAAACAGAAGCTGACTTCACAAAGTCCTCTACCCACCTGGATGAGAATGGTCTCAGTAACCCCCCCCCCCCCCCCCCGTCCCCGCAACACACAAACAAAACTATAGTCTTCATCTTTCTTTTTGTACCTTCTTGGCACCTTGTGAAATCAGAAGGCACTCACACCTGCCCAAACCATCTTACCTTCTAATACCTCTTCCAAAAAATGCTGCCCTTCCAATCTGCAGCCCAGCACTGATATGTACAAATCACTGTTCAGCCAAGCAAAAATATATTATGCACAAGTACTAAATATTCTCATCTGATGCAACAAGGGTAATACGGGGTTATAAACGCAAGCTCTCAAGTGGGGAGAATTTCAAATATGCAATTACACCCCCTCCCAACTGGATTTTATCCTCTCCTGGACAAAGTAAATGGACAAAGGGAGGGTGTTGTTGATGCAGAGGGACAGGAATGGAAAAAGAAAGAGGACAGTCAAGAATGCCAGAGACTATGGGTGACCCTGGCAAGAGGGAAGGAGCAGGAAGCAGAGCCTGGGCAAAGGAGAGAAGGAATGAGAGGGAGGGGGGAGGAAAGTGGGCAGATGCTGACTCCAGGTGTACACAGATACTGGGGCAGCCCAGGGAGACATGGACTGACTCCGCAAAGGCTCAGGGAGGTGGCTCTCAGGGACCTGGACTGGAAGTGAGATCCAGAAGCCCGGTGGCAAGCCTCTCTTATTCCCTAGCAAAGGGAGAGAGCTTTTGGCTCCAGCAGCAGAATGGGTGGCGCTCTTTACACTTGAAGTACCACCTCACCATCATCAGGACCAGGAAGATGCCCTCTTCTCCTCCTCCTCCCTCCCACCCCTCCCCCCACAGTAATTCAATAAATCTTACCCAACACAGGAATGTAATTTGAATGCTCAAGGCAGTTTTCCTTTCCATTGAAGAAGAGGATCTCTCCCTCTCTTCCTGCTGAAAATGGGTTGGATGCTGCCCCTTTATACATTCTAGAGCACCAGATCAGGAGAGGGGGGAAAGGGAGGGAGCTGCAGTTTGAGGCTGGTCCAAATTGTCCCTGGCATCTCTCTCTCTCTCTCTCTCCCTCTCCCCCCCTTTCTCTCTGTCTCTCCCCTGTTGGATTTTTCTGTAGCCCCTCCTTCTGGCCCTGGCAGCTCTGCTCCCCTTCCTCACTGCAGCATCCTGAGCCACTTCTCCCACTTTTGTGATATGGGCCTGATATTGGGGAGCATCTTTCTGGTGATGCTTGCTTTCTAATGTGGGATCTTAGGCTGATATACCAGGGAAAGATTTTAGTGGGGAGTGGGTGGGTGTCACAGAAGATGAAAAGAGAAACCCATTCAGGTAGCCAACTGCCTTGTCAGGAAAGCAACACAAGTCAGCGTTGGGGACCGTTGGGAGTCATGATTTGAACCCGAGTGCATGCGGAGCCAATTTAGGCAGAAGAGCGACAGGTTGTTGGCTTGGGTTACAGTGATTGCCTTGGTAACATAAATACATAAAAACTGCACAATATATTAGTGAAAAGGTAGATCACTGAAGATCACTCAGTCTGTTTTCTCAACTGCAAAATAGGGGAGTAAATGCTCACCCTATAGCACCATGGGGAAGAGCGTGTGAAATAGCATCAGTAAAGTACTTAGCACATGGCCTGGCACAGAGCCCCTTGCCCCCTGAACTTCCTTCTGGTGTTGGCCACAGGAGGGAAAAGAGCTTTCCCAGGGTCACATAGCAAGTAGCAGAGTCAGGATTGGAACTCAGGTATCCCAAACACTCCCCTCCCCCAAGAAGGGTGCTTTCCACTTCACTTCCTCCTCTAAGAAGGCTGTCAGGGCTCTCCTTGGGGACACGGCTGGAGTGGAAGTGGGGAGGTGGGTTAGGAGCCAATTCTATGCATCTGTATATAAAGACTCTATCACTTAGCACCAGCCCCCAGGGGCTCAGGCCTCTGCTTCATCCCCATGCTCATCATCACTCAGGTAATCTCCCCATGCCATCTTGGACTGATTCATTGCCACTTTAGCACCACCCCTGCTGCTCAGCTCTGAGACTGTGAGTCACCCTCTAGCTGGCCAGGGCCTCTGCCCTCCAGGAAAGAGGCTTTCTTCTTAATTGACTGCAGAAGCCTCAGCCGCAGTGGAACAACGCCCTTCCAGGCAGCCTGAGAGATGGACAGCGTTGAGGAGGAAAGGAATAGCCCCCTACCCCAAAGCCTTCGTCCTCTTCATCCCCACAGTGCCTGGGGTGCCACTACTGGAGTCCTCTCTCCGGATTCCTTATGATAACTCCTTTGGTGCCCTCAAGTCTCAGCATTTCCAAAAGATTTTACCCAGGACATGTCTTTGCCGCATGTATACTGCCACAGTGCTGCGTCTGGCACTGTGCTAGGCACCCGCAAGACATAAGGTAAGAGATGTCCCTGGCACCCAATGAGTGTTCACGACAAACTTTTTAAAAAGATTAACGTGGCAACTTGGAAAGGAGGAGAACAACACAGGGAGAAATAAAATAGGAAGTACCTGTGAGGAGTGGAGGTGATGGACAGAAGGGCCTCGCCGCAGCCCCAAGGACTGGGGCTGTGACCTGGAATGTCTTGTGACTATCAAGTGGCATCACTAAAATCACTGGTGCAAGCATTTCCCTTAAACACAGAACATCGCTTAAGTAATTGAATGCTAACTGAACCCCTGTCTGTCCTCTGCCTTTCTGGCCTGGCTTGGGGGCATCATCTGGTGGCCATATATCCCTCCCTCTGATTCCCCGGTGCCCCAAACTTTCAAATCTTTATCTTTGATTAGGGTTGGGGAGAGGAGGAGGGACTGGAAAGGAACGGAGGTCTTCCAGATCTTAACTGGGATAAGCACTTTGCATGTGTTTCCTCCTTCCAACTTCACGACCACCCCGCCGACCTAAGTCAGTGACTTGCTAAGCTAGTCGGCTAAGCCTGCAGAGTCGGAATTCGAACTCCCAAGGACTCTCGGAAGCCTCTGGCACCGAGCTTTACAAAATGCGCCGCAGGGGGCAGATGTCCTCTTCTTCCACCTCTCTTCCACCCGCTGTCCATCTCAACAGAAAGGATGAAAGCAGGCGACGAGAGCCAGATGGTGATCTGGCCGCGGGAGCCTTCTGGAGTGACCCCTGTATCCTGTAGCCTGTACCTCAGAGTTTCCTGCGGGGGCTACTTCGCCCCGCCTTTGGCGACTCTACCGCCCCCTGCCGCCGGTGGCTCCCCCGCCCTGGCCGCTGTTCTCTGGAGGGCTTGTGCGCTAAGAAAACAAAACACACAAAAAAACTCACCGGTTGCCCAAGAGCTGTCACAGACTGTCGCGGGCTGCAGATAGCTCTACCAGATTTGGTGACATAAGCGGGAGGGAGGAACATTTATGACGCCCTACTATGTGTCCAGCGCGGGGTCAGTGATTTTTATGCAGAAAATTATTTGCTTTGCAAAATAGTGAGTTCTCCATTAAGAAAAGTCTTCAAGCTAGGTTAGGACAGGTTTCGCAAAAAGCTTCTCTGCAGATCTAAACTCCTTACTTCTTGAAACCAATAAAGCCCTCCACCCTTAAACAGTCCCACTCTCTCAGGGAAAGGAGGAAAAAGCACCCCCTGTGGGGCAAAGGTCAAGGCGGTGTAAGGGTTTGGGGGAGAGTGCAGGAGGAGGAGCCTCCCGGGGGGTCGATTATACGAGGAAGCAGGGTCCCCGCCGAGCCTTCATGCTCGCCACACGCCGGCAGATTCCCCCGACCTTCCAGTTTTCCTGGGTTGCGACTGGATCCCGCCTGGACCCCGCCTGGACCCAACTCAATCCCTTTGCTTGGGACGGGGGACCAGGCGCTTTAAGGGGCAACACCTCAGGTCAAAGGGAAAAGAGCCTCTGTGCCTGCACCGCCTCGCCAGCCCATCCCCCCTCTTCCTTCCCCTCCTCCCCTCCTCGCCCCCTTCTCTTCCGCCCGGAGGGAAGGAGGGGGCGGGCTGTGTGTGTATGTATGTATGCATGTACGCGTGTGTGCGCGCGCGCGCGGGTGCGGTTCGTCTGTGTGTGCGTTCGGTGTGTGGCTGGGTGTGGGGTGTGTGTGCGCGGCGCACGTTTTAGCCCGAGTGCTTGGTGTGGAGTGTATTTGGTTTGCGCTCGGACATGGAGCATGTGTTTTGTGCGGTGTTTGTGTGTGCACGCTCTAGGTTGTACGTTTCTGCCCGATTATAGTGTGACTGTGTGGGTGCGATCCGGATGTGGGTGTGTTCGATGTATGGTTTCTGCCGGGGTTCGTGGCCGTGCTGTGGTGAGTGTGTAAATGTGTGCAGTGTGCATGTGTGTGTGCCTGTTGAATCTCATGTGCATATGTGTGTTTGGTGTGTGTTTACCCTTAGATGTGTTGTGCCAATGTGAGTTTACGGGTGGTGTTTGTTGGGGTGTATAGTGTGTGAGTGAGTTCATAAGCGAGATGTCTTTATGTGAGCCTACTTAAGGTGTGTGTTCAAAGGTTCATGTGCATGAAGGTGTGGGGTGTGTGTGTCTTTGGGTGTGATGTGGTCATGTGTGTGGTGGGGTTGCATGTGGCTAGTGTATATGCTCAGATGGAGGGTTGGAGACCGTGTGTATTTTGGAGTGGGGTTGGAGCCTGAGTGTATGGGTATGGTGTGTGAGAGAACAGGGTTGTCTAGAGAATCCAAGTGACTGTGTGCTTGGTGTTTTTTTTTTTTTTTTTATTTTATTTTATTTATTTATTTATTTTTAGTTGGGGGTGGGAGGCGTTCCTCCAGGACTGGGACGAGGAAGGAGGTAGGGGTCCGCGATTCGGGCAGGGTCGCCCGCTGGCCTGCCCTGTCCCGTCTGGGTCCGCCTGCCCCTGGCTGGTGCGAGCAAGGCCCGCTGGGGCAGGGTGTGAGCTTACCTGGCTGCTTAGAGGAAAGAAGAGGAGGGCGCTGCACGTGATTGGCCAGGTAGGGCGACCAGGGGCGCGGTGCAGGGGCTGGTGGGAGTAAACTGGAGAGATTCTTGGTCACTCCTCGACACCCCTCCCCCCCCAGGATATCCCAGTCCTTGCTTAGCTGAGCCCAACTATTTGCTCAGGCCCTTGCTGTTTCACACCTCCTTGGCTTTGTGTGGGCAGATCCAGTTGCCTGGAATCCCTTTCCCCCTGGGCCTCGTGACAAACTCCTACTTATTTTTTGTAAGACCTAACTTAAGAGTCACAAAACTTTCTCTGCTTTTCTGTACCCCTCCCTCCCAGTTGAGTGCTCCCTCCTTTGAGCCACCATAGTTACACTCTTCATACTTCTCATGACATGATCATACATAACTGCAATTATTGGTCTCTCCTTTTAAACTCTGAGCTCCTGTAGAGAATGCCTGGTATATAGTAAGAATAATGGTAGTGATCATCATAATAACGTTACCATTTATTAAGCACTTATTGTGCACCAGGCATTAGGCTAAGCGCTCTTACATGCATTACCTCCTTGAGCCCTCACAATGACTCTGTGAGGTTGGAGCTAGGATTATTGCTATTTTACACACCAAACATCAAGCTCAGAGAAGTTAAGTAACTTCCCCAAGATCACACAGCCAGAGGGAGGTGGAGCTGGTATTTAAATACAGGTTTGCTATGTTCCCCAAACCTTTCTTCTATATCAGGCAGCCTCACCAAGAGTCTCCTGATTCCTGCTAGGCATTGAAGTTTCTATCAAACAGTATCATTTCCCAACAAATCTTTCTTTTGAGTTTACTGACAGCACCAAGAGTGCTCAGCATAATTGCTTTCTTTGTCTCTCAGACAGTTGATACCTTCTCCACCTAATTACCTGCTTTGTTGACACCTCAAAATCTTTAATTACTCTAGGCTCATAAGCACCTCACCAGCTCCAGTTCTGGGAGCTCTCCTTAGGCTGGTGCTGAAAGAAAGATCAGAGAATGAGCATTTTCTAGCCATAGGGTCAGGGGAATTGGGTATGGAGAAGGATGGAGTGAGGGAAGGATTTCACAGCTCCCCCAGACCCATTTTTACAACATTACCACCAGAAGTTGGTATGCAGTAAATTTCAAACAGGACAGGCATCTCCATATCAAGCTGCACATAGAAAAACAAGCAGAACCCCCCCCCCGGAAAAGATTCCTGAATGGCCCCATTTTGTATTATTCATGTTTGGTGGGGAGCACTGTGCTTGCCTAATGGGGCTCATGCTGCTCTAATGCCTTCCAAGCAGCCTCATATGAGAAATCCAAATTAAAACAATACATTGCATTTGGGGGAACACATTTATGGGGGGGTGTCAGGCCAGTCACTGCTTCCAGCTCAGCCCCCGGGGAACCAGCCTAGACTGCTGCAAAGAGGTCAGGGGGTGGATAGAGAGGGACAATTGAACTGTGGTGAGTCACTTCACCACTTTTCAGGGGGGAAAGCGAGAAGCACGATTTAAATTGCTACTGTTATTATTGTGCCCTTTCAACTGGCACAAATGAGCCTGGTGTGCGGCACAAAAGCAGCTGGAACATCCATAAAGCTTCCCCCAAGCTGGGCCTGGGTCAGCACCTCATCATGGGTGGGCAGGAAAAGCATTGCCTAAACTAATATGTAACCAGAAAGTCTCCTTTTGAAAAAAAAAGGGGGGGAATAGAGAGGCCAATCTAAGTCACTCACGGCCCATATGAGGAGTTCATACAAACTTTGGTGTCTCCCAGCAACTAGTCTCAGGCATTTGGCTTTCCTGCTGCTGTGGGCCAGTCTGACACCTCCTCTGAATACACCAGCTTCATGTGCACTTCTCAAAGTCACTCCTGTGAGGCCTCTCCCTCTTCTAAGGTTCTCTTCCTGCCTCCCATTCCAACACACACACACACACACACACACACACACACACACACACACACACACTACTTGGAGCTTAAAATCCTCACTATACGTCTCTCTCTCTTTGGAGTTCATAACATGAGGATTATATGGAGAACTGTAAAGGTGGAAAAATGCTTTAATAACCCCCATTACTCTCAAATGTAAACAACCTGTAGGGGCAAGGCACAAGTGTGAATTTTATTGAGGAGCGAGATCTTGGTTTCCCCATGAGAGTAAAGGCCTTTACAGATGAGAATCTTTGTCTTTTCCATGGGGGCAGAGGAGCTTTGGAGTGCAACAGGTTTGAGTTTATATCCCAGCTCCATCGCTTACTTGCTGTGTGATCTTGGGAAGGTTACTTCATCTCTCTGAATCTGTTTTTTCATCTGCAAATTGGAGATATTAACACCTGCCTTAGAAATGCTCAGATGACTGAAAGGGGTAGACTATGGAAAGTGCCAGCCAAATGCCTAACATGCATAGTAAACGTTCAAGAAAAGGTTAATTCCCTCCCTCGCTGTACTCCCCCCTCCATCATATACCCCAGAGTGTCTCAACCACTTTGTTCAGAGACTGAAGCCGCCTGACTGAGCTGCCAATTTTCCTCATTACTGATGTGTCTGACACTCTTGAAATAGTCCCTCTTCTTTTAGGACAATGTTTTGATCAGCCTAATGTAGCCCGGGAAGAACTGGACCCTTAGTCCAATTCTCACTCTGCAGTTTCTCCTGGCAGTGTTAATGAGACCAAGGTTTCAGTGGCAAGACTCCATGTAGGAAAGTTTCAAACTACCTGCCCAGTGTCTAGACTCCCCCCCCCCCAGTTATGGCCTGAACTCCTCAACCCTCACTGCAGACCCAGTCCCCACTCTGTCTCCTAAATATGTGCCATGGTACTCAAGGGAATGACAGCATGACTCTTTCCTGGCTAAACTGCCCTCCAGGACTCCTGTTTTGTTTATCCACAGCTAACCCAGAAATTAAAAAGCATTTCAAAGGCCACCCTTTCTCTAGCAGCCACCAAGGTTGGGAGGTAGATGGGGTGATAAGGAGAGATATGATGGGTATTTTTCTGAGATATACTTTGCAGCACACAAAATACAGTTCCAATTAGTTGTTTATCTGTTCTCAGTTAAAGGAAAGTAAAATCTACCCTCTGCAGAAAATGGTAAAGGGAGAGAAGACCCCAGTCTGTGCCCTTTCCTCCCTGGTTCTGTTGCCTCCCTCTAGAGACAAAAGCAAGTCACTACAAGCTAAAGCAGCATTTAAGCAGGAAGTGGTAGGGGAAGATTAAAAAGTTGAGTGTAGGGGGTTGATAAAATCCCAGGGAAGGATAAAGGGGCTACAGAGTAGAGAAGTATTGAGATTCGAGGCCGGAAAAAGCTCTGAGAGGCTGGCTCCGGGCGTTCCCAGTCTCTGGAAGCTGCCTTCACCTTCTCCTTCCCCTCACCCTTCTTATCCATCCTGCATGCTACCCCTCACTGACCCCCCGACTCCAGCATGCAACATTATCTCTTCATGAGTCCCTCTGAGGATTTAGGAATTTAGAAAAACTTCTCCAGCACCTACCCATTTCTGCCTCTGAGGAGGCCCTGTAACCTCTGCGTGGAGGAGGGGAAGGGGAGGGGTAGCAATGAAGGGTCAGCTATATCGTACATCTGGTGAAGCAGGGGTTTAGAATAGGCCCCCGGCCATTTAAGAAGCTTCCCTGAGTGCAGGGACCTACCGGTGGCTGGGTATTGGGTGCCCATCCCGAGGAAGCCGCGTGGTTTCTCCAGAGATGTATCTGAGACGTGACAGTAGCTGCCAAGGCTCATCAAACATGCCATCTACCTACTTCTGCTGATACATGCGAGAACAAATGATATTGCCAGAAGGAAACAGAAAGCGTTTCCTAGTGACTCAGAGCCCCAGCGATGAGGACACAGGTGGTATTTGCACTGCATCTTCCAGTTGAAATGTGCACTTCTTCACAGAAAGGGATCTATAAGTAATCAAATAGATCAAAGACCAGAATTTGGACTCTGGGCAAGGGAACAGCATCAACATCATACTGACCACCCAGCAAGTGTCTGCTGTGTATCAGCACAGGGCTGGGAGCTTTGCAAGTGTTCTCTCTTTTAATCTCACTCAAGCTTTGAACTCACACCAAACAGGGTCTGAATCCTTGCTCAGCCACTGTGTGGCAGTGGACAAGTTACTTAACTTCTCTGAGCTTTTGTCTTTTTTTTTTTTTTGGTTCGTTTTTGAGCCTTTGTCTTCAAAATACTGATAATTAATACTTACCTCAGAGAGTTGTAATGAATGTTAAATGAGATCGTTTATGTAAAATGGCTGGTCCGTAGTAAATATTTGGAGAAGGAACAAAGCACATCTTTTGATACCTGAGCCATAGAGGGTATTTAGTGTAATTGATATTACCATATGAATATGATTATTCTTATTTATAACCTGGAAATGTAGGCATTATTATATCATTTGAAGAGAGGTTAAATAACTTGCTCACAGCAACACTACAAAAGCAGGCCTGGGACTCAAACCAGTTTTGCTTCTTCCCACCCACTTTTAGATGACACTTCATGGTCATTAGGGAGACCACGTTTGGCTGACCTGATCTAGACATTACATTTAAACTAAAATTTGAAGGAAAAAAAGCCCTTAGATTAAACACTGCATAGTGGGATTCTAGGTCATAATCTGGACTATTTGCATATCATAGGCCCCGTATTAACCTTTTTAAAACATTTTTATATTACAAGAGTAATGTAAAAACAAACCTGATAAAAGTTTTAAGAAACAGAAATAACTATGGCACCCACTTAATAGAATCTCATACTTTACCTTGTTGCTGAATTTTCTTCCAGTCTTTCAAAAATGCATACTTGACACAATTGTAATCATACTGTTTCCCAAATTGCTACATAGTCTTCATGAACACCATCTTTATGGCTGTAGACTAGTCTAACAAGTGGTACGTCATAGAGTCTGTTTAACTGTTCCGCTAGTGTGGGATGTTTAGGTTATCTTAGTAGATAAGTGTGAAGAAAGGAACAATGTTGCTTTCACCATTGCCATAATCACCCTCAGGGACCTGGTGTCCTGCTCTATCAATGCCCAATACGCTTTTCGTCATTTGATATTTAAGCTTAATGAATGTCAGCTCTACTGCTGGAGCCTGAGGTACTTTTTGCAAGAGTATTATTTTCAGCCAGTCTTCATCACACAGATTCTGTATTTTAGCCTCATGGTGGGTAAAGTGTGCTCTAACCCAAGAACCTAAGCTCTGAAAAATAATCCTGTTACAGCTCAACCAGGCCTGGTCTTAGCAAATTGGTTAGGTCCTGTCTCCAAGAAAAGATCAAATTTGTATGTAAAATGGGCCCCAGGGTCCCTTCAGCTTTAGAGTTTTGGCTGCTTTACAGAAGTCCAACTGTCTGAGGCTAAATCCAATGCCAAAAACAAACTGGAAGAGAGAATTTCAAGTGCGTCAATCGTGCTGTCCCTTTCCCTGGGAAAGAAGACCTTTCTGGGCCACCATTCTTCCCAGATCTCAATGATGCCTCGGCCAGGTGTCTTCATATGGCTGTCCGTTGTCCACTGCTACCCTCAAAAGATTACTCTGACATACCAACTATCTCCTGGGAAAGCGGGGGTTGGTGGGTTAAAGAACACTTAGAATACTTCCCCCACACTTTCCAGTCAGTGGCCAGCTACTTCCCCCCACTTCTGACTCCAGAGGATTTCTGGAAGACATACGAAGGGAGGCACCCAGGGCAATTATAACCCTACGGAGTACCAATAGTTACGCTTCGTGTTGCATGGCATTTGTCAGGAGGAATGCAATGAATGGGTTCTTACCTGGTCAAAAAAACTGTACCTAGAGACTAATTACTTATTGCAGAGTGATGTTGTGTGACTTAAATGAGATCATACATGTACAAGACTGAGGCTAGCGCCCAGCATCTGGGAAGCGTGTCACAGATACTGGCTGCTATTGGATGAGTATAGAGCTGGTGTAGGCAGTGGTGTGCCAGGGGCATATATGGGGGGACAGATCTTACCAGACTGGAAATTCAGTAGCAAACCTAAAATCTTGCACTTGTGTTCAAACACCAACTAAATACAGAATGGAGCCTCTGAAAAGAACTTGGGTTTACTTTTTTTTTTTTTTAAAGGAAGCTTCAGTCGAAAGTACTTCCAATATAAATAAACTACTTGTGTGAACTGTGTGGCATGTACGTGGGATTTGTGTGTAGGATGTGCATGTGTGGTGTGGGCATATTGTATTGTGTGTGAAAAGTACACGATGTGTGTGAAGCATGTGTGTTTGCGCATTCGTGATTTGTATGTGGGCATGTGTGGGTGTGGGAATGTGTACGTATGTGCGTATTTATGGCTACGTATCTGTATACCATGAGTGTAACGTACGCTTCCAAAAGAGGGAAAGTCAGCCATCCAGGACTATATTTACGGGGGCACAGCTGGAAATCCTCTTTTGGCTAGGTCACTAAGCATTCGCAACTTGGAGTGTGTTCAAAGAAGAGCAGCTAGATGCGGGTAGGAGCCTTGCAGCCATATCACATGTTAAACAGATGAAGGAACTGGGGAGGCTGGGCCTGGATAAGAACAAGGGTGAGTGGGGGTGGGGGAATGGGGAGGGCTGGCGCTATTCCCTTGGAAGGATCATGAAGGTCAGTGCTGGGGCCAGAAGGACATAGATTTGGGTTCAGTTTAAGGAAAAGCCTTCAAATTCTAATAGACAAGGGTGTCATTAGATGGGGATGGGCTTCCTTGTGTGATATTAACCCCCTCCCAATGGGGTTATTCATAAAGGAACCATCTTATCCTTGATCTCACTGGAGTCACAGGACAATCTTGTAGGCCAGGTGGGCATGGAACGGTTCCCCCTACCCCTTTTTGAGGATGGGGTGCCTGAGCCATAAGGCCTTAAAAGGCATTTATATAAAACTCCTTCCCCCCTTCTTTTTTTTTTTTTTGATTTACCAGGATCACATAAACCTGAAAGAACGTACAGAACAAAAAGTTAAACTTTCTGTGTGTATGCAGATCTCTTTCCTTCTCAGAGATCTTGTGGCTTGCCAGAGATTATACTTGAATTTGCTAAGCAAGCTGTAGCCCCTTAGCAATACCTTGGACTCCTGGGATGGTTCTCAGCAGGGTGCTGAGGCTGACAAGGACTAAAAACAAGTTTTTGCTGAAATAAGTTGCTGAGGCCCACCTTCTCCCTGCCGTTCCTCCCCCCGCCTATGAGGGGCCAGAGGAAAGAGGAGACAGCCCCAGGTTTGGTCTATGGCTGGTGGCCAATGACGCACTCTCACCAATATAGATTTTGGAGGTGGAGACTATGGAAAAACAGGTGGCAGTGGGGGCAGGTGGCAGCCTGGAAGGGGTGGGGCCTACCAAGGGGGAGTGAAGGACAGTGTGGGTGGGGGTCCTGGGAAATCTCAAAAAGAAAAAAAATCAGTCTCCTGAAACTTTAAGGAGGAATAAAAATAATCGGTTTCCAAAATGTGCTTCATAGAAGCAGTTCCACAAAAGGGGTGAAATGCCACCCACATATTTTGATCCGTGCTGCGATCTTTGCATACTTATGGCCTCAACTCCACGGGGAAAGAGGAACTGAGCATTGATTTCAAGCACCCAAGGAAAGACCCAGACTAAAGACCCCAGGTCTCCGCCCCTGGGCAGTTTGGGGCAGTGGGCAGTTGGCAGGGCTTCAGCAGAACCAGATTTGCTGCCAACTCCTTGTATGACCTTGGGCAAGCCTTTGCCATCTCTGGGCTTCAATGTCGCCATCTCTTAAATGAAGGGGTTGAATTCGACGACTCTAAGGGCCCCACGGTGATATTCCGTAGTTAAGATTGGGATTCGAGGGACAAGCTTCGGGCAAAAGGACACCCCCGCCCCCAATCTTCAGAGTCCCTGGGCCCTGGCCGTCCTGCCAGGGACGTTCCCCCTCGGGACTTTAGGGACCTTGGGCTGCGGGAGGGGGCGTCGGGCCCCAGGGCTCCGCCGTCTCCCCGCGCGGCCAAGCCATGGACTCCGCCCCCGCGCTCGCCCCGAGTCCCGCCGGGCCATTAGCGCGATTGCTCGCCGTTCCCGGCAAAGCTGGTGATTTATGCGGGGCCTCGACGGGGCAGTCCCTGGAGCCAGGAACAATTAGCTAAAAGCCAGCGGGAAGGGAGGCGAGGCGGCGGCGCGCCAAGCCCCAGGGCGCCCTGCCGGGGCTGCAGCCGCCGGCCGCCCCGGGCCCGAGCACCCTAGCCCCCCGACTTGGTGGGCCCCACTCACCACGGCGGGGGCGGGGCTCAAAGGCCGAGGCGAAAAGGCAGTCCAGGATCCACGCCATGACCCGCGCCGAGTGCCCGCCGCCTCGCAGCTGGCTTCCGCGCCGTCCCCGCACAGGGCCGCCCTAAGTAGCCCCCGGTGACCACGCCCTGAGCCGCACCCTGCACCCAGCTCGGAGTGTCTTGGTCACCGGACACCTCGGGCTTGTCACGAAGGGGGCAGGGCCTCAGGGGAGCCCCCCTCCCTTCCGCGGGAGGAGAGGCCGCCGATCCCGCAGCCCCTTCCCCCACCCGGAGGGAGGCCAGGATGCAGCTCCTGTCCCGGGGAGCTCACTCTGAGGGCGGGACCCTGCCCCTACCCCGGGGAGCCCCGAGTCTGAGGGGAGACACCACCTCAGCCCCGGTGAGCCCCGAATCTGAGTGGGAGGGGAGGTCTCTGCCCCCAGGAGCCCTTGATCGGGTGCATAAAAGCGGGCCTGCCCCAAGGAGCTGGAATTTCCAGGCGAGATGGTGCACCTGTCCCAGGGAGCCTCAGGTCTGAGGGGGAGGCTGTATCCCAGCCCTACAAACCCCCACGTTTGCGGGGACACATCATCTCAGTCCTCGGGAGACCCAGTCTAGGGGGGAAGCGGTGTCTGCCTCAGGAGCCATGAATCTGAAGGGGAGGGACTGCCTCAGCCCTGGGGAACCTTCTGTTTTAGGGGAGGCATCACCTTAGCCCTGGGTAACTCCAAATCTGATTTTAAGTCACTGTTCCATTCTACAGAACCAAGAATGTGAGTAGGAGAAAAGAGCTTTGCCCCCCAAGGAGCCCCAAAGCTGAGAGTATTTTACTGCCCCTGTCCTGCGGTTCCCTCGGGGAAGAGGGAGGTTCTATGCTTCCTAGGAACCTTCGTTTTTAGGGAGTTGATCTCCAAGAGAGGTGAAAGAACGCAGTGTCAAGTATGTATAAGTATAGGGTGCTCCCAGTTGCCGCTGACTTACAGATTGCGCCGCCTATACTTTTTGCTCAGGGCACTGGCATAGGAGGGGCACTAACATTTATTTTTAGAAAGAATTTGATATTTGATATTTCAATGGGGAGGTGGTACTGTGTTGGATTTTATTGCACTTCTTCTGTGACTTTGTATTTTAAATTTTAAATACATATGGGGGCAAGTACCATAATGCGTTCAGTGTTTAGGGCATCTGGTAGTAGTAGACCAGCCCTGAGCTGCTTAAGTCCAGAGGCCCAAATTCATTTCTCCCCCAATCCTCCATCGGTAGTTGTAGGGACGTGACTCTGTGCCTTGTTTTTCTCCACTGGGAAAATGGGGCTCTGTCGATCAAAATTCTAGTGAGGAGGTAGCAAGAAATATGAAAAATCCTCTTCCAACAGCTCGATTTCAGGCCTGAGGAGTGGAAACTGCAATCTCGGGTCCTTTGGGGAGAGCAGTTATTACATTTGCTTTGCTAACCATTGATATTAGCATCAATGCAGCGGAAGGGGTGCATAACAGGGAAGAATCACCTGTACTTTGTCATGCAATTCTTAGCAAAGTTGAGCTCTAGTCAGAGTTTAAAGGGCTTCCTTCCACTCATTTGCCTGCCTTTCTGGGAAACATGGTACCTCTCTGCCTTTGCACCAATTTTAAAATCATTTTCAATTTTCTCTGTTTTCTAAAAGCAATCAAAGACAACAAACATTCACCAGACCTGTTCTTTTACCAATTTCTGCTGTACAAATACCCAGTCATCCAAGCCAAACAAGTCTGACATCTAGAAATGTCCGGTTTCAGGCCTTGGATATTGAAATCTCGGCCTTACCTCTTCCCATGAGCTTATCCACCACCAGCTTTTGTCATGGCGTCAATGGGTTTCTTTTCCCCCACCCCTCAGCTGAATGAGCTTTTTTTTTTTTTTTCTTTTTTTGGCTCGCTCATGGGGAGGCTGCCTGCCTAGTCCCATCGAATGGGCCTCAGTAACTGAAGTTTCTCTGCTTCCAGAATAGCTCTACTAGAGGCACAAACTCATGACAACTATCCTCTTTTGTTGCCTCTTTCTGTAAGAGATGTGATGTGGTAAAGGGATAAAGCTAAGGATGCTCATAGACCTAGACTGGAAGCCCAATTCTGCCATGTACTAACTATGTAATCTCAGGAAAATTATTTAGGAAGCCTTTCTGAGGCTTGGTTTTCCTCATCTGTAAAATGGGGATATTAATAGTTGTGAACAAGCTCCAGACAAACCAAGGCCAACTCTTTGGGAAAAAAGAGGGAGAAATATAAGTTCAGAAATCTCAAGAAAATGTACTTAACAGTTGAATTAGCAATTCTCCCCCTCCCTTTTCTTTGACCTACCTCCTCTGCCACTTAATTACTTAGTGTTCAGTTTCCTCTGAAAATCTTTACCCTTAACTAAATGTCACATAAAAGGGGAATGCATCCATTCATTCGACAAATATTTATCAAATGTTCTCTGTATGCAAGATTGTGAGCTATGTATATAATGTTGGTTCACTCAGTGAATGATTGCACAATTATTTTCAAGTGTATAGTTTGAAAGCCTATACGATAACCTGAAAATACACTTGTGATTATTTTAAATGATAAATAAAATGCAAAATGTGTGCACATTATTATATAAGCAGTACAAAGAAATAATAAGCCTATACATTGGGGAAAAAAAGCTAACAGGAAACACACCAGAATCTTAATATTGATCCTATTTAAACAATGCAATTATGGGCAATTTTAACTGTTTTATTATTTCCATATTTTAGTATTTTCCAAACTTTCTTTAATAAACATATATTATTTCTAGAGTTAAAAAATACTACTTATAGAAAAGAAAATCTGTAACCTTGTCTCTGCTGAAGAAAGGATAGGGGAGTGACTGGTGCCTTTCGGCTGGGGTTGTGCTATTGGTGCAGGGCACTGGGGCTGGCTTTGGTGACCCAGAAAAAGCTGAAAGTTGGTCTGTGAGTAAAATGCAGGACTTCTTTCCTGTGTGGAGGCACATAACCAGTTATGACCCCTCGTTCCCAAAAATGCAGAGGCCCTTAGCAACCGCCTCACACTGTCGGAAGCCGGCTAGCCTGAACTTGCAACCTCTCACCGTAAGGTGTGTGCTCACAAGGGGCATGTTGGGTATATCTGCCCTCACCCTGACATCCTAGAGCTTGACAGCCTCTGTTGCCTCTGCAGGGTCTTTCATTGCAATTCCAATTAAGAGCTAAGCACCCTGCTCCTTACTTAGGTCACTGTCTACCATGAGGTCTTTAGCAGGAAGAAAACATATTTTAACTGAGAAGAAGCCACGATGATGAAATCAAGCTAGGGGCTTGTTGACTGTGAGAAGGAAGGCTTCAGACCTTCCTATCTTTTTTCCCTGAAGCTCAAAAGTACTTGTCACCCAGGCAAACAGTTGCTAATTGAGATTTCAAGAATGAAAGCTTGTCATGAATCAGGGTTTCACAAAATATGGCCCATCACACTGGATGTGTCAGAATCACTTTGGATGTTCTGTAACAATGCCGATTCCCTGCCCCCACTCGAGACCTACTGAATGAGAATTTCTGGGCGTGGAGACCAGAAAATAGCATTTTTAGTAACCTCCCCACAGGGGCTTTTATATGCAATAAAGTTAAAGAAACTCTAGTGTAGTGGAAAGATCTCTTTCCCTGAGAACCCCTGAACACCATGTTTTCCCATTGCACTCCAGCTACAAGGAGTACTAGGGCAGCCATTTGGAGAACTTGATCCCTTGAACCCCACTCTACTTCCTTTTGGGGTGTGGGTAAATAAGTAGCAGAAAAAATGGAACAAACCTCAAAACTTGATGGGGTCTAGTGATATTCAAAATGAGCATACTCATAAAAGTCATCCATTTGGATTTTGTGAGAACCCTGGTGTATGTCTATATAGCATTTTTCATTTTATTTAATTTTTTTAAATTTTATTTTATTATGTTCTGTTAATCACCATACATTACATCATTAGTTTTTGATGTAGTGTTCCATGATTCATTGTTTCCCTATAACACCCAGTGCTCCATGCAGAACGTGGCCTCTTTAGTACCCATCACCAGGCTAATCCATCCCCCCGCCCCCCTCCCCTCTAGAACCCTCAGTTTGTTTCTCAGAGTCCATAGTCTCTCATGGTTTGTCTCCCCCTCCTTTATTTTTCCCTTCCTACTATCTTCTTTTTTTTTTTTTAACATATAATGTGTTATTTGTTTCAGAGGTACAGGTCTGTGATTCATCAGTCTTGCACAATTCACAGCACTCATATAGCATTTTTTAGTCTGGTTATCTCATCTGGACTCCCTACTTGTTGGGTTCCCTTGAGTCGCACAAAGGCAGCTGAAGTACAGTGGAAAGAGCGTGGCATTTAAAGTTAAAATATCGGGGGGGGGGGAGGCTGGGCATGCTGACCGACTGGAAGGATGAGTACAATAGGTCTGCTACCCAACCTGAGTGCCAGGTTCCTCCTCTATTAATGGGGATCCCCATCCCCTGGCCCCCTCCCTCAACAGGTTGTTATGAAGATCTCTGTGATTTCAGGGGTGAGATGACAAAGGACTCTGCCTCCAGGGCCCTGGATGGAATTGGTAGATTAACAACCCTCTTTCCCAGTACCTCCTCTTGAGGAGTCCCATTAGAAGGTTTACATGATGTGCACAGGGATCATATGTGCTCTTGAAAAAGGGCTGTTAGCCTTAGGACCTCAGGAATTTGCCTCTCTGCTTTTCTGTTTGGGAAAGATTTATCTGGGCTCATGGTAAATATAGCAAAATTATGGGGGTGGGGTGAGCTCCCTCATTTCTCAAATGGGGATATACAAGGAAAACTTGACGTTCCTTTCTAGCTACTTAGCATTCCTAGGATACACTGCTTCCATAGCATATTTTTCCTTCCAGAACTCTATTGCTTCCAAGCATTTTCATATAACCAAAGCCTGACAAGGTCCTGGCACTATCTTTGCGAGGTAGAAATGCGAGAGAATTATTCCCATTTTTTCAGTTAGAAAAGCTGAGGCAAAAGACAGTAAGTGACTAGCCCAAAGCCAGCCAGAGGAGGAGAGATGAGCCAAGACCAGCCTCCGGATCTTGTTCCCCCCTCCTGTTGCCACCCCGTTCTTTTCCAGTACCCCTCACTAGATCCCAGGAGCTGTCTGTCAGTGTGCTGACACCACTCAGGAAAATGCAAGTTTCATCCTGACACCAGGAAGACAGAGCTACGATTACGCTTCAGTCCCCAGGGAGGCAGAGAAATTGCTTTTAGTTGACAAGTGCATCTCCCACACACATACCCCCTCTGGTTGAATGAAAAGATAAAATCAAGTTAAAAATCCCAAATGCTCACTTAATTTTGTAAAGCATTTTGCTCTTTGAGCTAGGGGTAGGCAGGATGAGAGAATTTTCTAACTCTAGAAGTTTCAACAAGATTGGGGGGAATAGTAGAAAATAAAGGGGAGCACAGAAAGAAATGCCAGAAAGAAGAAAAAGTAGAGAAGTGATCTTTCAGTTTTGTGCCATAATCAATAAGAGAAAATGGAGTTATCGGGGGGAAAAAAAACTAGAAAAAACTGGGGTGTGTGTTTAGGTCCTTGAAAAACATCAAGAGATGCGAGCAAAGGAGATTTCCATTAGAGATGAAAATTCTGGGGCTTCCAGTAACAAGAGTTTGGGGGCTGAGCAAGGGGACTATCCACGCCCATGTGTTAACAGAGACTTCCAGTCCTGGGGCCAGGGAAGTATCGCTCCTGAGCTTTACTTGCTCGGAAGGTCATCTCTGCAAATCACTTGCCCTTACATGTTTAAGTGTGGCAGCTCCCAGTGTGCTCTCATAATCTATTTTCACATCTAAACCTCATACGGCTTTGGAAGGTTGGCAGGACAGAGACTAGCACAATCCCCATTTTATAGATGAAGAAACCAAAGTTCAAGGAAAGGAAGTGACTCGCCCAAGGTCATTCTGCTTTTTCCTCTTTTTTTTTTTTTAATTTGGAAACTGTACTTGAACCATTGTTTGTACCTCCTTCTCTTGTGCTTGGCTCCTTCTCGCACCACCCACATCCAGACTGAAATCTGGTCTTTAGACCTCATATACTTTCTGTCCCTCTTTGCACGCCAGAGACTGGACACATCCCCCTAGGTGAGAATTGCAGAGCCCTTAAAAAAAGCTTCCTGGCTAAGAACATCCTATTCTTAGGAGATATGTGCTGAAGTATTTAAGAGGGAAGTGTCATGATATCTGCAATATACTTTCAGAGGGAGAGCGTGAGTGAGAGCAAGCGGGGGGGAGGGAGGGGAAAGAGAGAAAGCATGCAAACATGGCAAATTGTTAATGAGAGTATGTACAAGTATTTATGTACCATTCTTTCAATTTTATTATATGTTAAAAAGTTTGAAAATATAAACTTGGGGGAAATCTCTCCATCTAGGTAGCCACCCTAACTGCCTGTGCTAAAATCTGGGGGTCAATGGCATATCCCCTCCCACAGGACTCCATGAAGATGGCCCAGCATCAAGCACAGAACTAGCTCAGCAAGAGAGGCAGGCAGGACTCATGAGTGGTTTTAATGTCTTAGATGGAGCGTGGGTGCTGGGAAATGGCCGTGTGTGCTGAGGGAGAGTTTAGGGTGATGGATTTGGTGGCAAAGCAGCTAAACAGTAGCCCTAGAGAAGGAATCCCCCAAAAATTTGAATAGGAATTTTTTCCAAAAATAGATTTTTTTTAATTTCAGGGTTTGCTTATCAGGGTTGGAAGTATCATTAGAGATAACCTAGTCCAACCTCCTCACATCCAAGGGGGACGCTGAGATTCAGGGAAGGAAAGTGACTTACCCAACATCGCCCAGCAAGTTAGTAGCTGAAATGGGACTAGAAGCCAAGTGTCCGGCCCTCTAGTCCAGGGCTCGGTCCATTATATCACTCTGTCATCCCACCTTGGTTCCTGGGCTCTTGAAAAGTCATCTGCTCATCCTAGGGCTTGCTCTCTTCAGACCAGCATGGCACTTGGGGGATTTGCAGTCAGCAACAGTCCCTGCCGCTGGGAGCAGAACCAGACGCCTGAAGATGGCACCTGTCACATCCCATTGGAATGAATGACCTCCCTCTGAAACTGAGACGGGCCAGGCGGAATCTGGAAGCGGTACCTTGAGAGCAGAGTCAGTCCAGGCCTGTGTGGCTGGTGCGCCATGGACATTTGAGGCAGAGGAGGTCACGGAAAATGTCCTGAGCACTGTTTGCTGAGGAGTTTCCCATCTTTCTTGGACCCCAAGTGATTTATTGATCATTTGCAGGGCAGCCACTCTGGTTCATTGGTTTAGCTGCCATTACCCATGAGGGGGCGGGGTGGGGGGGTCTGCCTGCCACTTCCCCTGGTCTGTCTGCTCACAGGATTGGTTCATGGGACAGCTTAGCTGGACCCTTGTGAGCCTGTCGGGATTAATGGCATTTGACTGTAGATCATGAGAAATCACATCAGTAGCTGTGGGTGGGGGTGGATGGAGCAAGCAGGAGGAGGGCAGAGGAAAGGAAGGGAGAAGAGCAAAAGGGGAGGGAGAAAAAGAGGAGGGAGAAGGGAAGAGGAAAATGCAAGAAGGAATTCTCTGACATTTCTGAGCCTGTAGCTTCTCTCACTTTTAATCACCTCCTTTGTTAATTGCCATTTGTCAATGCAATAAGTCTTTCTCCACTATAACTCAATCCTGGAACAACTCAAGTCTAAAAAGGGGACTCAGGTCTAGCCTCAGAGCCCTAATTTTCCCTAGCTAGTGAGTTCTTTGTCCTTCTCCCCTGCATTCCTACCTCCTGGGCACTGTGGAAGCATATATGAGCACTAGAACTGGCCCCAGGACAAAAGATGCTAAGGGCTGGCTTTATTTGCCAAGCTGCTTTGGGTCTGGCACCAGCCCAAGGCCCCCCTCTCCTGCCTTCCAGGGCCCAGAACCCTCTTCTACTTTCAACCATCCACGGCTTATAACTGCCCCGCTGTTCCACCCTCCAAATCCCAAGAGATTTGTCCGACTATAAGCTAAGGGGCAAGGCAAGAAGGAGTCACAAGAACTGTATCTGCCTAGACCAGAGAGCAGCCATGCTTGAGAGGAAGGGCCAGAGCTAGGGCCAGAGCAAATGGCGGTAAGGCCAATATGACGCATTCAACAGGCTGTGTGTGCAAGTCCAAAAGCTGAAGACCAGGCTATATTCAGAAAGTCCTTTTCCTGTCCTCAAAGGAAGAAACATTTGGCCAGGTCACAGGACCCTGGGCCCCCCAGTGCCTTAGCAAATAACAGCAAAACTTGAGCAAGCCTCTGAGTGACCATGGCCCTTCCAAGAGGGGCTCTGATTTCAGAAAGAAAACTGGGGAGGAAGAGACTGTGTGGCATGGATACAGATCCTAGATGGCAGGCTCTCCTGGCTGGGCCATGTTTGGGGCCCAGTTTCCTGGGAATGGGGCCATAGCTTCCTTCCACCTCCCCAGGGAGAGAGCCAGTATATCCACCCAAATCACACATTTTGCTGTCATCAGAGATTGCCCCTTAAATCTACTCAGTGATAATGAGAAGTCCTGAAAGTTATGGGGTCAGGATTGGTGGTATTAGCAACCAAGGCTAGGTTCAAGGACTGAATGTGGAACCTTGGCCTCTCTGTTCTTTTGTTCTTCCCTCCTGCCTCCAAAAAAGAAAGGACCCTCTCTGGGTCCCTCCTTAGAGATGCTCAGCCCCTCTTACTGCTGTCACTTCAGCCGCCAAGGAGCCTCTCACTCCCTTGTCCTTCTACTTGTCTTTCCCTCAGCCTTTCTCTACCTGCTCTTGGGTCTGCAAAGCTTCTCAAATGGATCGTCTCTGCTACCCACTCACTATTTTACTTCTTGCCACTCCACACCCACTACTGAAAGCCCTCATTGCCTCCTACTTCTACACATGGTGGCCTCTCGTCAGTGCTCAGTCCTCTTGATCAAATGGCAAATCCCTCTTCCCGGAGCTGCACCTCCCAGGACTCACCTCAGACTTCTTCTGCCTGTTCAGTATCCCTCTGTGTCACCAGCTTATTCATCTTCTTTTTCCCTGTGGGCTTCTTCTTCCCCATAGCCCACACAGACATTCAAACTCTCCTGTATGGTTTTGAGGATACTGTGCTAGACTAGTGTTCTTACCAATGATTCCTCCTTATCTCTCTGCATTCTCCTCTGGCACCCTAAATGGGAGCATCCCTCAAGGTCCCGTCCTTAATGTTCTGTTCTTATGTGGAGGAGCTCATCCATTCCCATGGCCCTGACCTCTCTGGATTACTCGTAATACCTAAAACAGTGTCCTATGTATAGGAGACACTTAATGTTTACCTAATTGATTAACATTTGTTAACCACACCGTGCCTTGTACATAATGAATGTTCCATAAAGCTGGTATTGGGGGTCTTACAGTTTACAAACATTCCCTGTATATTCATGTGGCTCCCTCCTTACAATAACCCAGTGAGGTTGATTCTTTATTATTCCTATTTTTTTAGAAGAGAGCAGGGGAATGGAGCTAACGTTTGTTTTCTGCCTGTTCTGTACCAAATGCCTTCTACACATTTTCATTTAATTTCCACGACAGCCCTGTGAAGTACCTGTTCTTAGCCACATTTTGCAGATGGGAAAACTGAAGCTCAGAGAGATGCCTAAAATCTCAAGGAGTATATAATTTACCTCATCTGCTATTTCATTGTTCTGAAAATTTGATCATACCAAATTTAGTGAGCAATACTGGAGAGGTATATAAAAGGTATCACAGAGCGATATCATAATTATTGTTTACATGTAAGTATTTTTTTGAGTTTGCATTCCTATGAAATGTAATGTCAGGCATATAAAGAGCCGAAAAGGAAAATAAAACCCTTCTATTTCCAAACATTCCCTGCCTTTCCCCCTGCATATTATAATAATAGGAACTGATTATTGCATGACTACCGTGTGCCAGGCATTACAGTCAGTGCTTTACATGCGTGCTTTCAATTAGGTAGGGGCTCCTATTATATGCCCCAATTTATACATAAGATAATTGTGCTTCATAGGAGTTAAGTAACTGGTTCAAGGGCCCCTAGTTAGTTTGTAAAGTAATTGAAATTTTAAGTCAGGTTGGTCTGACTCCAAAGTTAATGTTCTTTCAATGCCACTAGGCTGCCTTTCTGAGAGGATAGGGAAACCAAGGCTCCAAGAAATTAAGTGACGTCAAGTCTCCTGACTCTGTATCTTGTATTTTTTTCACTTCGTTCCAGCTTCTTGTATCTCTTTGTTGAAGGGATCTCTTTGTATTGTCAATGATCTTTATATGTCTGTGGTCTGTCTCCTCAACCACATTGTCAGCTCTGCCAAACCTCTTTAGATCCCCCGCACAGGGTTTTCACTAAATACTTGTCAATTGATAAGCACAGGGCTCTCTTCAGTTGAGAGAATTATTAATAAACTATCAGGCTTTGACAAAGCCCTTCTCGTCTTCCAAGGAGTTGAGCCCTTGGTGCTTAGGAGATGTATCAATTCCTCACCTTCCCTCAGCTTGAAGTCAGAAGCCCACACTCTCCGCCTCCGCACAGCATCCATTCTCCAGGGAGCCTCAATAGCGTCAGAGTCATTCCACTGAAGGCTGAATTATGTGTGTGACTCTGGGAGGATGAGGTCCCAGTAAAGCGGGAGAAAAATGCGGGCTGTGATTCTGCATGCAGGTGGACCCTGGGGATGTTTCTTTCCATCTGAGATGTTGTGTCAACCTCTAGAAGCCACACTCCATAGAATGAGCTCTAAAGATTGATTGTTAATGTTATCATTGAGAATATTAATAATCATTCTTACATTTATTCGTACGGTGAACTTTCATTTATGTAAAAGGCTTCTGCACACGATTTCATTAGTTTTAGTTTGTGCTGGCTTTC
The DNA here is from genome assembly GCF_003265705.2 of Callorhinus ursinus. Taxonomy (NCBI): domain Eukaryota; kingdom Metazoa; phylum Chordata; class Mammalia; order Carnivora; family Otariidae; genus Callorhinus; species Callorhinus ursinus. The sequence continues at coordinate 3,670,868 of NW_027397095.1, forward strand.
TGCAAAATCTTTTTGGCTTCAATATTCCCCAGAGGGGGGAAAGAAATCCTCTGTCCAGCTTTTGAGGAAGGGAATTACCCCAAGGAAACTGACAGCTGAGACCCCGAGAGGGGAAACACTAGCTGGCTTGAATTGAAGGACAGCAAATGATTCTGCTGAGCAACATGCTGCTGAAACATGTCTAGGGACTGAACACAGATCACCAACCTCCTCCTCCTTCTTTTTTTTTTTTTTTTGCCTGCTCCCAGTACCCCAGAACCGACACGGTCCTCCCAGCCCAAGCAGATCCTTAGCTTCTTCTGCCATTAGAATTCACCCCTCCAAGTCTCTTCCCCCATTGATGGCCTCAGGGACACCTCTGTGGAAGCTGGCTCATCGATTATTCTTCCCCTCCCCCAGACCAATTTTCTCATGCATTTGTATGAGTACGCTCAGCATCCTACAAAGAGACAGGCAGTAGTAATAATCATAGCTAACACTCATGGAGTTTTTACTATGAGCCAGGCACTTTATTAAGCACTTTACATGCATAATCTCTCTTCATCTTCATAACATTCCCATGAGAAAGCCTTATTAGGATTCCCATTTTATAGAGGAGGAAATTGAGGTTCTAAGCGAGTAAACAACCTGCCGAAGGCCACAAAGCTGGCTAATGCAGAACCAGAATTCAAACCCAGGATTCAAACTCCCTGACAATGAACCTCTTCAGTGGACTGTCTCTCAGAATTGGCTTCCACTTTCCAGATAAGAACAGTGAGAACCAGAGATCAGAAGACCACCTAGCATTCAGAGGAAAGAGTCTCAGGAAGCCAGAAAAATAGTTTTCCTCCCTTTACTGCCAGTAACAGGCTAGATGACTCTGGGTGAGTCACTTAAAAGCCCCTGCTTCTGAATATGCAAGCAGGGTCCACAGTGTGTGGGATTTAAAAGTGATGAACCAAGGAAGGTTAATCTCCTCCAAATTTATAAAGTTTAAATGCAAAGTATTCCTGATCATAATCCTTAACATTATTATTCCAGCCTATTCATCTACCAATGAACCTGGGATAGAGTTCTGGCTCTGCCCCTGGATTCTGGTGCCATTTAAGTGCCAAGACAAATGGTCTCAGAGAGTCGGGGTGATCCATTATCTGGATATGGATTATTTCTCAGGAGTAAATCGTTAGCCCTGTCGGGCGGCTGATGAATTCTCCCACCACACCTGGGGGCTCATTGCTCTACACGGGACGTGCGGGGAATGCAAGCAGTGGCTGGAGTCACAGTGTGATTCTGCAGACAGTGTCCTGGGTGGGGGGTAGGCAACAAGGATGTTTGGGTTAGATTCCAGGGAGCAATGAGGACCTCACCCATGCGTAGGTGAGAAGACAGATAATGAACCTCACCCACAGCCCAGTCCAGGGCAGAAAAGGACCACTTCTCTCTCCTGATGTTTGCAGCATCCTTGGGGACAACAAAGCACAAAAGATAAGCAGAGAAAGAAAGAAAAGTTTTTTTTAAAAGGAAAAATATATGGGGAAGGGTAAATCTAGAGAGAAAACAAATAGAAACAGAAGAAGAGAAATAAAATAGAAAAATAAGAAAGGGCTCTAAAAAAATAGAAAATGAGACATTAAGAGATAAAGAGAGTGAAAGAAAAAGGGATGGGAGTGGGAGGGAAAAAAACAGATGAAGAAAGTAGAGAAACATGAAAAATGAGAACGAGGTCTTTAGAGCACCAGAAATGGTTTCTTGTTTTTCTTTTTCCTGTTTTTGTCTTTTGCTTTTGCTATGTGGTACAGATGATTTTAATGTGATGCCTCAGGGCTGGTCTTAAGAATGGTCAGATTCACCAGGCTTTCCTCCTAGCTCTGAAAGCTCCCTCCCACTTTCACCGTTCACCATTCTTGTAGGGCAAAGCATTGAAGGCAGAACCAGAAAGGCAGGGATAATTATCTACTGAAATAAAAGCCACAGATACAGAGTGCTGAGCACATAGAAGAACACACACACACACACACACACACACACACACACACACACACACACACGTGAGCATGCACGCATGTGGGCCAAATCAGACGACAAAGAGAAAACGTTCTTAGGCAAATAGGCATGCAGGTGCTGAAAGACTTGAAATATAGGCAGGGACAGACCTATAACAGACAGGTATCAGCAAATTCAGCCTGAACATAAGGATGGGCATGGGCAGAAACTGATAAGGAACTAGATAACACTGCTGCAGATGACACCGAGGCACAGGAAAAGATGGACTCACGACCAGACAGGTGCAGAAGCAGACACACCAGCCAGGGTGGGAGGAGGAGGTTCCACCCTAACTCTGCTTTTCCTCTCTCTCTCCTCTTTGCCTTCCTGAAGTACCCTAATAAAGGGAATTTACCTCCCTGTGTCTCCTGCCCTCAGGATTTCCCTCTGGGCCCTGTGACAGTTGGTAGCAATGTGTTTTATTTAAATAAAATCACTTCTGCTAATGAGTCTGTTAGTTACTGTATCATCCTTCCCAGGGAACAGATGTCACTAACCAGTTTAAATGGCCATATCCAAAAGGTCCCCTCAGGCATGAGTTTCAGTGGTAGATTATCAACTGTGGCTAGGACAGACTTGAGGCCTGCCTTGACTCTTTCTCCAAGACTAGGACATCCCCCCCCCGCCCAGTATTCCATGATCCTTTGTAACTTTATTAGACTTTCCTCTTCTCCTCTGCAGTTTGAAGTAGAGGCCAAGCAGGAAGATCTAATACCTGCATTCCCACTTGAATGAGAGGAACACCATAAGATTTCACTGGATGAAAGAGTTTCTTGCAAAAGAAAAGTTTGAAAACCTCAGGGTTACATAGGGCCAGATGAGATATAAGGGTCTTTCCAGCTCTGACATTCTAGGATTCTATGACTAAGAGCTAATTCGTTCAAATCTAAACCCTCAGTAATTGGACAAACCTTGATTGAATTTGCCGAGCAAACATGGCGTCACTGTCTGCCCCAATAAATATTTAGCTGTGGCCCCAGTTTATTGATTTTGTGCAGTATCAATATTTCTTGGCACAGTTTCTGACACTGACTGGTAGACCCATGATGATGTGAAACATGCAGGCTCAAGATGCCCTCCTGGGAAAGCCACAGATGGTTGTTGGTATGTTCATCTGGTTTGGGCTGACACACAGACTGAACCAGCCCCCACCCCCCAGACTGTGTTGGACACATGGAGGGGTTATATAACTGCCTTTGGAAGAGACATAATGCTTGGGTGGGTGGATCAAGTTGGTTAGAAGCTCAGGGATAGGGACGCCTGGCTGGCTCAGTCAGTGGAGAATGCGACTCTTGATCTCAGGGTTGTGGGTTTGAGCCCTATATGGGGTGTAAAGACTACTTTAAAAAAATCTTAAAAAAAAAAGTTCAGGGATACTGTTGCCAAATGATCACAAAGAGAACCTAAGTGGGTGGGGCTTGCTCTGTGCAGCTCTACTTTGATGATGGGAACATCCCTTAGAGCTTCTGTCTCACTTACTATTCATTCTACAGTGAGTGATTTCTCCGTGCCAATCTCTGTGCTACAGCTAGGGATACAGTCATGAACAAGATACAGTCAAATATCTCTCAAATACAGGCATACCTTGTTTTGCTGCACTTTACTTTGCTTCAGAGATATTGTATTCTTTTACAAGCTGAAGGTTTGTGGCAACCTTGTGTTGAGCAAGTTCATCAAAACCATTGCTATTGGAAACAACAGTGTTTGCTCACTTCATGTCTCTGTATAACATTTTGGTAATTCTCACAATATTTCAAACTTTTTCATTATTATTTTATTTGTTATGGTGATCTGTGATCAGTGATCTTTGATATTATCGTTGTAATTATTTTGGCTAGCAGTTTTTAGCAATAAAGTATTTTTAAATTAAGATATGTACATTGCTTTTAGACATAATGCTATTGCAGATTAGTAGACTACAGTATAGTGTAAACATAACTTTTATATGCACTGGGAAACCCAAAACTCCATTTGACTTGTTTTACTGTGATATTCACTTTATTGCTGGAACCGAACCCACAGTATCTCTGAGGTATGCCTGTATGTGAGCTCTAGTTGAGAAATATTGATGCTGCTCCACGTCAACAAACTTAAACTATGGATAAATATTTATGAGAAGAAATACTTTGGTAGGAATATTAGAGTATATGCATGCTTTTAATTATTCCCACTGGCAAAACTGATGAATCAGAAACCTTTTTTTGTATGTAGTATTCAAGATGCATAAAAGTCTTGTAATTCAGGTAAAATAACTTGGTTATTTTCTAGGTACAACTCCAAAAAGTGCAAGTTAACTTAATACTTTTTGTTAATCTTTTAGTTACACATTCTTGGTGATGGGGTTTCATTTGTTGGTGTTGGTTGAGAGCATTGTTTTTTGGAGAGAATTGAGGTATTTACTGGAAGGGAAGATTCATCCCTCTCATTGATGCTGCGATGACACTAACCCTATCATTCCCAAACAGAAATATATTTGGGTAAGTTTGTCCCCTTGGTCATTCATTTCTTTTGCTTATTTGGTCTTTCGTCCATATCCCAACCATATATCAAGCACCTTGTCTGAAGGTTGTACTGGGTCAGGTGTGGGGTCACTGAAGAGATTCAGACATAGCCAATGTCCTTGAGGGCCATACACTTAAAGAGGGGAACTAACAAATAATTTGGGGACTTTATAATGAGTGCTGTATAGCAGAGGTGTGGACAAAGGGAAGCTGTGAAAAACAAGGATTAAGAGATGCGGGTAGTTGGAGAAGCTTTAAGAGATGAGGTGACCCATGGATAGGAAGAGGTCTGAAGGTCAGCCCTGTTTATCATTGTGGGGTTACACGGAGCCCTTCTTGTTCCTCAAGCTCTTTTTCTTTTAATCAGTAGTATGTATTTGTAAGAGCCACAGAGCTACACAGTGAGATCAGTCTGTGACTAGGGTTATCCCAATAGCCTGCGTCAGTTTAACTGCTTCAATTTAAGGTAAAATATATCCTTTTTTTTTTTTTGAAAAAACAATACAATGAAGCAGTTGGTCAGAGACTGGTTCCTATCCCTTAACTCCAGCTTCTTGAAATTAGACTTTCCTTGCCCACCCTACACCCCTTTCTAGCAGAATTCTTCTCCCATGGGGCAAAGGGGTTTGAGGAGTACTGGGTATCATGGTGGCTTGCAAATTATTCACATTCCAAAGGAGCCTTAATGATTTCCAAGATAATTGGTTGTAGAAATAAGTCCTTCTAAAAACCCAGCAATAGAATATTCGTGATGCCACAGGATGATTCAGAGCATTTGGCCTTAATTACTTTGATTGTCCGCCAGGATTTAATATATGAATATTACATTGCGATCTTCAATTTAATTTCTTGTGTAAATGGATTGTGGCAGAATCCTGTAGTCCTGGAACTGGCACATAATTCAGCGTGGGAGACACTATCTTAACTCATCTCATTACTCAAGCCATTTGTTGTCCTTCAGGCTTTGACAGCCAGGAGATGGGAAAGTAGCAGAGGTGATGTGATCTCTCAACCTGGGTCCAGACAGACATGAGCCATAGTCTCTACTGATTACGTTGTTACACAGACACAGACAGCACTTATTTTCAGAAGAAAAAAAAAAACATTCTTGTCAGTTTGCAGCTGTGTGCCCTGGTCTGTCTTAGCATGGTAGAGTGGAAAAAGCTGGAACATGGATGTAAGAAGCCTGGGTTCTAGTTCTAACTTGCAGTATGATGTTGGACAAATCCCTTCCTTTCTCACCTTGGGCAAGTCTCCAAAATTCTCTGAGTTTTCAATTCCTCATCATTAAAGAAAAAACTGTATGATCTCCAAGTGCTTTCTAGAGTGAAGATTTTCTGCCTATCAGTACCAAATGGCAAATCTGAAAGTCTTGGTACCATGACTGATATAAGGTTGTTGCTATCCATCTTGTAAATAATAAGCAGCCCCCTACGGATGGGCAAAGTCACAGGGAAAGAAGGGAGAAAGCGACAGAAGATCAGCAGGAGGGAGAGAGAGAGAAATGTAGGGAAGATGAAGAAACAAACAGCTCTGCAGCATTAGTGAGGTGTCCCCCACAGCCTGGGAGAGCTTGCTATGATCTTAGCAAAGTGGGGGTCATTTGGGCCCAGAGAACCTGATAGAAATTAGAGGGAGAAAAATGAGACTCGAAAAAGAAAAAAAGAAGAAAAAAAGAAAAAAATGAGACCAGAGAAGAACTGAATGGGAATCCCTGGTGTTGAAGAATTTATTTGTAGCTTGTTTAACAAAGAGCCTGCAGCCAGAATGTATAAACAACCCCTATAAATGACAAAAAAAAGAGAACCCCTACAAATGAATAAGAAAAGGCAGAAAAAAATAGACAACTTACTTAAGTAGAAATTGTATGAAAGTGTATATCCAAAAGGCCAATAAACATATGAAAAGGTTCTCAACCTTATTAGTCACCAGAGAAATGCAAATTAAACCACAATGAGATACCATTGCACACCCACCAGAATGATTAGTTTTAAAGGTTAATAATACTAAGTGTTGGTAATCATTTGGAGCAATGGAAGATGTGAATTGGTATAACACTTTGGAAATCTACTTCGGATCATCTACCAAAGTGGAATATATGCAGCCCCTATGACTCAGCGATTCCACTGCTAACAGAAATGCACGTACATGTGCACCAAAGGCAAACAAAAAATATCCACAGTAATATCAGTCACAATAGCCCCAAACAGAAAATGGTCCATATGCCCATTAACAGTAAAATAGATATATAAGTTGTGGCATATTCATGAAAGGGAATATTATAAGGCAATCAGAAGGAACAAAATAAGCTTCTTGCAATAACATGGATGAAACTCACAAATGTAATATTGAATGAAAGAAGTCAGACATAAGAGTACATCTATGTGTGTGTGTGTGTGTGTGTGTGTACATAATATTGAATGAAAGAAGTCAGACATAAGAGTACATCTATGTGTGTGTATAAAAATTAATAACTCATAAAACTATAGTGTTTAGAGATACATGCTAAAAAGCACAAAAATAAATAAAAGCACAGAGTGATTATAAAAAGTCAGAGTAGTTGTTACCTTTAGGAGGAAGGAAAGAGGTTGTGATTATGGAACGGGCACAAATTGGGCATCAGGGATACTGATAATATTCTATTTTTTGACTGGGTGATAGTTAACATGCATGTTTCATTGACTAAGCTGTATGCTTAAGATTTATGCACTTTTTTTATATGTGATGTGTTTCATACACACACACACACACACACACACACACACACACACACACACAAGCTTTAAAAAGACAAAACTAGGAAAAAGCCAAAGACAAATCTTTGTCTCAGACTGTGACCCTAAGTTCTATGTATCCTTTCAGTATCTTGCTTCCAGCAATGGATCCTAGACTTTAGATAAGCGATAGCAGAGACTGTGACTTCTTCTTTGTATCCATCTGCCACAACTCTCCATCTTTAAAGCCAGCCTGACCCACACTTATACCTAAACAGCTGTCAGCCAATTGACTGGACTCAGAGATACTATCCCTGTTGCTATCTAGGCTCCTTCTCATTCCTCCCATTCTTTTTTTTTCTTTTTAAAGATTTTATTTATTTATTTGACAGAGAGATAAAGAGAGAACACAAGTAGGCAGAGTGGCAGGCAGAGGGAGAGGGAGAAGCAGACTCTCCGCCAAGAAGGGAGCCCGATGTGGGGCTTGATCCCAGCACCCCAGGATCATGACCTGAGCCGAAGGCAGCCACTTAACCGACTGAGCCACCCAGGCACCCCTCATTCCTCCCATTCTTAAACTATTCTTGTTCCATTTCAATTCTTTCTCCTGAGTCCCTATTTTGTCTTTTATTTCCAGTCTTGTTCATGTCCTCTGGGACAATGACAGAGTGATCCGACTGGATTTCCTTGGCTTGAACTTCAGCAAGCTCTGCTTCTCCAAATACTTGAATATCTACCTGCTTCACTGTGGAGCTTCCTCTGCTCCTGGCTGACTCAGGTAGGGTATCCACCCCTACCATGCCCCCAGAGCTTACAGGGCCAAAATGCCCTGTGCAAAATCATCGGGGCCAAATAAGTTTCAGAATTCAGAATTTGGGACATTTATCAAGGTAATCCTATGTGTTTGCCTATATTACATAATACCTCTAACAGGTTGTGGCATAGCTCCCCATGATCAAATACTTTAATATTTCTGTCATGAAGTACATTCATACTGTGTGACAAATAAAGATTATCAATATCTTAATGTATGTTAAAATGAATTTTAGCATTAAACGTGGGAGAAAGTTTTTAGTTTTCAGACTTTTGTCATTTTGGAAGTACAAATAAGAATTGATGCTCTGTAGTAGGAATCCAATGCTTATTTGGTAGATGGAAGCATGGATGGATGGAAGCAATACATTACATATATTTATTCTCTCAAATAAGTGACAAAAGTGCATTTAACAATAGTCTTCATAGCTTTAACCAAGAGTACCCAATTTGGGGCATTTTAGTTTCCACTGCTGGCAAAAGGAACACTATTAGAAAAATCTACCACATAAACCTGCTACCACATCATGAATGGCCTGCCTTGAGACAGGTGGCCACCCCTGCACCAATCAGTGGCCACTCCCGTGCATAAAACAGCAAGCCTTTTTCCTGACTCTGGGGCTATGGGCAGAGTAAGCCTAACTAGAAAGGAAAAATGGGCATGGCAAGTACCCAGAGCTATTCTGTTGGGTCCGATATGAAAGAAAAAGATAGGCTATGTGTATCTTGAGGTGATCCTCCTTAAATCGTATGGCTCCCAACCAGGCTTTGAAAGTTATTGAGTGGCAGTGAGCTTGAAGTAACCTTCCTGAGCAAGTACTCAGAGTACAGTTAATTTATATTGCTACTTAAAGGTAGAGTTTGCTGTTTTTACTTCCAGTCACCTCGGGGCAGGGGTACTATATCCTGTTGTGCCGGGATGCTCCAGAAACAAAGCAGGGGTTTCTAGAAAAGGCTTGCAAGGAATTAGAGTATGAGTCAAAGTCCAACCTTCAGGCTCCCCTATTCAGGAGATGACAAGGAATCGTGGGATAATCCAGCAGTAGAAAACCACACAGCTACTTCCAGGACCAATGCCTAGAGGTAAAACCTAATGGAGAAGGGGGATTGATGAAAGGTTAGAAGGCTTAGCTTCAGAGCTCCAAGGCACTGGGCTGTTTGCTCCTAGAAAGTGGAAACTAAGAGTGACTAGCTCACTATCGTCCATAGCAATGCCCCAAGCTTTTCAACCTTAAAACAGGGGGACAGGACTTACATGATCTCTAAGATCTCTCCCTGCTACAATTTTCAGCACCCATGAATCTATGATTTTCTTCTAAAAGATGTTTATTGTTTCTCGTGAGAGTAATACATGCTCCTTATCAAAAATTTTGAAAATTAGGTAAATACATGAAAGTTTACATTCACCTATCATCACACCTCTCACACATGTGAATGTATTCCTTTTTGCTTGCTTGCTTTTAATTTTCCATCTATTTGTAAAATTGTGATCATAGAATTTTGTACTTTGAGTAATACACTTAACTATATCATGAGCATCTCTATGTCATTACAAAAGCTACAATTCTAGTCTAATTTGCATGTCCACTGGACATTGTGGGGCACACTAAAAAGTATAAAATATGTGCCTTACCCTTATGGAACTTATAATCTGGTTGAGAAGATGAGACTATATACATGAAACCAATAGTGAAAAACAAAGAAATATAATTAAATGTCATTTCTTGAGACAGACTGGAAGGACAGTACGAATCCAAAGGAGGAAGAGATTGATATGGACAACACTAGTAAGGGAAGGCTCCCAGAGAAGGCAAGACTTAAGCTGGCCTTTAAAGGATAAGAAAAAAAGAATGAAGAAAGCAGAAGCATCATGGAAACAGAAGCAATTGGGGGAGGCTGAACTGAGCAATAAAAATCCCTTTATGCTCTGTTGTTGATGATACAGACCTATCCATGGCCAGGATTTCCAGACTCCAGGGGTTCATCTTACACATGAGCAAATAAACCCAGGTCTCTAACCTAAAGGGGATTTGGAGGATAAACTCATGAAAAAATGAAGCACTCATATTAATGTGGCAGTAGCTTAGGCTCAGACCTTTTCCAGTTTAGTAATACATTTATTTCTTTGCTGCATCTTGAACAGTGATGGCTCAAACATCATGATGCTAGTCCCCAGTTGGACAACTTCCTATAGATAGCTGATTACATGACTCCAGAGCCCTGGTAACAGTCAATTCACTACTGTGGGTTGGTAATCACAAGAAGAGAGAAATGAGAATATGCCTATGGCATAAGCCTCCTTCTCCATCCACTGAAGATGAGGCTGAAAAACTCATTGAGAAAGTTAATTAAGCCACATCTGTGGTCTGAAGAGCTCCTCAGTTGGACTAGAAGTCTCTTAGGGGCAGGAAACCTGTGGTTTGAAAAACAATAGAAAGTTACCCTTACAGAAATACCACAGTTCGAAATTCATTTGTGATGCATCAGAAAGTGCCCTTGCCTATGGTCAGGAGACTTGCCACTAACTAGTTGTATGACTTTGACCAAATAATTCCATTACCTTTTTAAGTTCACCTCAGTTTTCTTCCTCATCTGTAAAATGGGAATTATTCCAAAGTTCCCTTTTGGCCCATAAACTCAATGAGTCTATGAGTTCTTTGGCCCATTACAGCCTTTCAGTTTTCAGGAATCCCCTATGACAATGCAAATAACTCTGAGAAAAGACTACTTCTTACCCTTGTGTTGCCAGTCACCACCATACTTGGGGCTCGAAGTCCTTGGGGAATGGGACCAGGAGATCAAGCAGGTTGAGCCTGCAGGGGGAGGCACAGAAGGAAGTGGGTATGCCCCCAAGATGTCACCAGTTAAGCAGAAGGAGGATCTTGATACCTCTTCTTCTAGCTGCCTCTCTCCTGAGTGCCCAAAAGCAGGCTGTGCCTGACTGGGTGCCTACGTAGGTGTCTGCTTGCCACAGGGTGCCCTGGCTGCCAGCATGCCGTTCCAAGCCAATGGGAGAACCCTAAGGGGAAATATCCTGGGGCCAATCATAGATGGCAATATCTCTTTAATGGCCAGAGAGACTGAATCTTTGGCTCCTTTTCATTGGTTCAGGCCAACTGAAGGCTCTCTGGACTCTGAGCCAATGCTGAGCCATCAGCCAAACAGGAGTGGGCTCGGCTGCTGGATCCTGTTTTCCTCTGAGGCTGATGGGTAGCCCTGCCTTAAGGGCTGCCCTGTCTCCCCACTGTCATCCCTCACTGAAAACTTTTGCCATGAAGCACAGAAGGCATGAACAGTGGGACCTAATCGAGGCAGCCTGATTAAAGGTAGGCATGCTGGGGGCCAAGTGCCATGCCTGGGCCCAGCCCCTGCAGGTGAGTACAGGTGAACCAACACAGGGAGAGAACAAGCAGGTTGAACTGGTATGAATGGGCACTGCAGGATTGAAGCTAAAGGCAGATAGTGAGAGGTAAAACTCTTATTACTTCCTTGCCATAAGCCATTAGTATCCAAGTGGCTTGTCCACAGCCCTATGGCGCCCTCTCTATTCTTGCCCTATAGCCCAAACCACAGCCAGGGAAGTGTTCCTCCCAAGAGAGTGAGAGAAATTTGTTGGTGAAAGTGTTCTGGTTCCCAATTGGAACCTGTATTTCCTGCTTTAGGATGCCCACAATGCCCACAGATAGACTTGGTAACTCTGGACTCCAAGGAGACATGGATCCTATCATCTATGCTTCTTACATCTCAGACTGCAGTCTTACCAGTTCCTCATATGCTTTAAGAAAGGCTAAGATTGTGGATTAAGTCCTTACTAGTCTGGGTAGCTATCATTTTTCTCCTTGGCCACTGCCACTATTATTAGTGTCATCCAAGGGCAAAGCCCCAAACCTGGATAGCCGCTTAAGCAATTTGTACACAGGAGGCAGAGTGGGACAGTATAGAAAGTTTAGTGCAAAGCCTTCCTCATTTATGAAGATGTTCAGTCATTTATCAAACACTTGCTGAGTGCCTTTTATGTGACAAGCCCTCTGCTAGGTGCTAAGGGGACAAAGAAAAGTAAGAGACATGAGCTTTTGGTGAATACCACCAGGGCGGGACCAAGGGAAGAGTGTGTCTTAAGCAGTGGTTACAGACCACTATTTATGTCCTTTAGTAACTGACCTGATGTTATAGTCGGCTTTGGAATGCTCCAGAAATGGCCCTTAGTAAAACCAATCAGAAATGTCTGTCTTCAATGCTGTTAAGGGGCTCCCCTATTAAAACATTTTTTTCAGGAAAGAATCTGCTACAAAGATTACTGCAAGGCCTTGGGCAAGTCAATTCTCAATTCCATCCTCAAAATAAGAAGTTTGGGGTAGGGGCTCTGAAGCCCTTTGCAAATCTGAAAGACCATGTAGGAGTCTATAATAGCAGTCATTTACTCCTCAGTATAAATTTAAGTATCTGTGTTCCTTCTCCCTGGGCTTAGCGACATTTTATACTAAAATTTTTAAGCTTATTATTTTCCTCCAATTATGGAATGAAAAGCTGTGTTAGTTGGTAAAGAAATTTCAGGGATCTGCCTACAAAAGGGAGAAGTATTTGGGGAAGGGAAATGAGGATGAAAGGGGATATAATAAACATCCCCAATATCCTAATATCCTCTTTCATCAGGCTGTGGGACCCTGCATTCTGTTGAGGCTAATCCCAAACCATAGTTGCTGATAAAAGGAATCATTAAAAAAAATAAAACCCTCTTAGGGGCTTACAATGTTTTAATACCAAGGGGCTTTTATAACAGTGAGCTTAGAGGGCTTGGTGGGAAGCTCTGAGTACATGTTCCACAGGCCCAAGATGCAGGGATCACCACAGCATCTTTGCCCACTACTCTTCCCTCCTGCCTATTTCAGGTTCCTTTGGAGCCTAGATCTCACTCCCACTGGCCATGAATATTTTGAATGACACAAGGTCAGGAAAAAGGACAGTGATTCAGAAATGCACATCATTCCTTAAGTACATTTAATTGTAAAAGACATCTAATTAATCTAGTCCCCTGTCTGAACATGGCAGCTAGAAGAGGCAAAGCAAAGCTTTTGCATTTTACTCCAAACCAAAATAAGATGCCAAAGGGGGTGGGATCAATGAATCCAAATCAATGGTCTATATTTATGTTTCTTATATGGTAGTGCTGATTTACAGCTCTCCAGGTGCCAAATGGCATCTGGGAAACATTACTCCATCCCCCAATTGACGTAATAATTAGATTGCATAAATGGCTCCTCTGCAATCACTGCCAGCCCAAGAGACAAATGTTATTGGTGAGCCAATCAATCTTTTCCCTGTTAAAGTTTGAACCTGCGTCAGCAATTATGTTGTGGAGGTTGAAAGCCACCCAAATGAGTGAAAACTGGCAAAGATGAATTTTGGGAGTGGATTATACTACATTATTTCCCAGCAGTGTATATATGGTTGGGACCCAGGCAGGTACATGAACATATCCACAAGTGGACATACGACCAGGACCCAAAAGAGGGAAAGATGTCTAGTGACATCTTCTGCAAGATTTTGCTTTTCTCTATTCCTGTAGCCTGCTTCACATTTAGATAAACTGAGGGACTGAGAAAGTATGCCAGGGGAAAGCACTAGTTGTTTGGTGTTAGTCTTTGTAGTAGGCTGAATATTGACCACTCCTCCACCAAGTAGATCCATATTCTAGCCCCCAGGACTTGTGAATATTACCTTAGATGGGATTTTGCAGATGTGATTAAGTTAAGGATCTTGAGATAGATTATTTTGGGTGATCTGGCTAGATATCTTGAATATCTTGAATGCAATCACAAGTGTTCTTATGAGAGTGAGAGGGAGTTTACAGACAGATGAAGAGGAGAAGGCAATATGACTAGGGATGCAGAGATTGGAGAGATGTGGCACAGCCACAAGCCAAGGAATGCCAGCAGCCACCATGAACTGGAAGAAACAAAGAACATAATCTCCCATAGAGCCTCTGGAGCAAGCATGGCCCTGTCAACAATTTGATCTTGGCCCAGTGAAACTGATATCAGACTTCTGGCCTCTAGATGGTGAGGTAACAAATTTAGGCTGTGTCGAGCCTGACGGTTTGTGGTAATTTGTTACAGCAGCCATAGGAAATGAAAATAGTCCTTCATTACTAAGCTTAGGTCACAGGTCAAGTGATAAATAATTTTCCTGTTTTGGTATGAAGAGCATCAAATCCTCCTATACTTAAAATATGCCTTCCATCTATCACAGTGCAATGCCAAGTACTACAATCTAAAATTCACATGTACATGTCAACGTTTCTACTTTTAGGTAATTGTTTCTTGCTGATACACTGCAAACAGTACATATAAGCCTTTGTTTTCCATTAGTACTTTTGCATGAATTTATATATCCAATTACTTCCAGCAACCAGGCAGGCCTTGGGGGGACAGGGAGGGACATTGAACAGGTAGGGAAATACAGTAAATATGTCTAAATTGAAACCGCAATTGGGCTCAAATCAAATCTCTTTTAGTAATAACACTAAGTAGGGCCTTTAGGAAAACAAGTCATGGCAGAACTAACTTAATTTACTCTTCTGATAAGGTTACAAGGCTTGTGGATCAGGAGAATGTTGTAGACAGGATGCATCTGGATTTTAACAAGGCTTTTGACTTAGACTCTTATAAGCCCTTTGTAGATCAAGTGAAGAAATACAGGCAGTAGGTGAGACTCCAGGGCTAGCAAGAGAGTGTTGATATGTAGATCAGGGTCTTTAGTGACAGGTCACAGGTCTCTATATCAGCCCCAGTCAAGTCACTGGTATCCACAACTCACATGAAGATCAAGCCAGCATTCTCTATGGAGCTAGAGGATCCAGCTGACAGATCAGATGTGAGGTTTTGGGACACAAAACAACAATCAGTAGCCTGGAACATTGACCGACCCCACTGAAATGAAACGTTCAACATTAATAATCCAAAATTCACATGTACAAAGACAGGTTTATATACAGAAGAGCCATCAGAGTGCAGAAAGCAGAGGGGGTCAGCAGGCACATAGCTTGATGAGTCAGAAGAATGGTAAAACTGGCAAAACAAAATTAAAACAAAATAAAACATAACAAAAACAAAAGAAGCTAAATGTAGCCAGAGTGTGCTTCTCCAGAAACAATAGAGAACCATGTTCCCACTTGCATATTTCTTATTGTCTAGGCCATAATGGGGTTCAGTTCTGGGCAAGATTCTTTTTATCTCCCAGATGTATGTTTTCTTAAAAAAAAAAAAAAACTTACCAAAGTACGTAAAGTGAAAAGTGGCACAAAGGTAATTATTGTTAACAGAATAGTATGTTTCCACACATGTTTTTCTATGAAATTATTTATTATATACAACTTATTAAACACAAACAAAAGCATGTTATACATATTGTTCCTGGCTTTGCTTTTTATTGAACAATATGTCACGGGCATTTTCCCATGTCAGATCATAAGAGCTAATAATTATTGAACATTCTCCATGTGCCAAGTACATTCTAAAAAGCATTTCGTGTTTTAATTCACTTAAAACTCACAATAACCTCCTGAGATGGGTACTATTATTACTATCCCCACTGTAGAGAAAAGAAAACAGGTTCAGAAAACTTTCTCAAGGTCACATGGTGATTAAATTGCATAGGTTGGATTTGAGTTCTGGGCTATAGAGTCTGGGCTCTTAACATCTACACCACACTGCCTTCAGTACTTTGAGGGCTACTTCATTAAAAAAAAAAATACAGCCTAAGAGTTTATTGTATCTTCATCAAAATTTATTCAATCTTGTATTAGTGGACATGAGATTGTTACCTTACAGAAGGACTTCTCAGAGCTTTAAATATGCTAATGTGTATAATGACTCTCCCCAAAGGGGGACACAGTAGGCACTGTGTCCCAAACTTCCTTAACCATGACATCCACTTGTTCTCACAGAGCATTTAGAGGACTGGAGCATTGGGGTTCAACTTTTGGTGTGTATCTGCATTATTGAGGCTGCTTTTCCAATGCAGATTCCTAGGCCTCAACTAAAGTGCTTGTGTTGGAGGTAGTTCATAGACCACACATTGAGAAATGCTGCTGTGTGTTATGAGGTTAATCTTCAATGTGGAAAATAAATATGAGTGGCTACACAACCACAGTTTTAGATAGACAAAGGGCATGAGTATTGGTGGGGAGAAGCACTCTTTCTCTTTCCCTCCCCAGGCTATGTAATCATCTGCACTTTATCTGCTCCAATGCCAGAAACCCACAGCTCAATGAAGCATTAATCTAAGATTCTCAGTGATATAAGTTCCCAGGGGAATCAGCCACCAGTAGCCATCACAACACTCTACCTCCCTCAATAAAAGAATTGGTGAAAGGGAGGAAGGAAGGAAGGAAGGAAGGAAGGAAGGAAGGAAGGAAGGAAGGAAGGAAAGAAGGAAGGAAGGAAGGAAGGAAGGAAGGAAGGAAGGAAGGAAGGAAGAAAAAGATGAAAGAAAGAAGAAAGGACGAAGAAAGAAAGAAAGAAAGAAAGAAAGAAAGAAAGAAAGAAAGAGAAAAAGAAAGAAAGAAAGAAAGAAAGAGAAAAAGAAAGAAAGAAAGAAAGAAAGAAAGAAAGAAAGAAAGAAAGAAAGAAAGAAAGAAAGAAAGAAAGAAAGAAAGAAAGAAAGAAAGAAAAAGAGGGAGGGAGGGAGGCCACCGCTGAAAGTATAAGCTAACAATAGGGGGATATTTCTAGGGAGTTCATTCCATATAGATTTGAACTCTTACTACTGGGACCTCTCTCTTCATTACTGTCATCTATAGAAACATTAAGAACAAACATTTACAGACCAAGAATTAACCCAATAGGGGGAGAAAAAAACAAATGTGAGAGAATAAGATTTTTTTTTAAATTGTAACCTTGGAAAAGTATAAAATGACCTGTTCATGCTCTCAAGTTATATTTGATATCATCAAATCCCATTTGCCCTTGCAGGTTATTGCTTAAGGGTCACATGAGGTTGAATTGGAGGAGGACAAGAAAGGGAGGACTTAAAGAGAAAAGGGTGGGAGGGGATGAGCACAGCAGAATGAGTGTTTAGCAAGGAGGCTCCTGGAAAAGTTCATCTCCAGTGAGGGGACAAGGGCCTTACAAGAGAAAGGAACTGAGCAACCTATTGCTGGTTTAACCCCAAGCTCTGCCTTTGAGACCCTCTTCACATAACACATGCTGAGATTTTCAAAATACCTTTACCTTTAGAACCTCAAAGGATCTTCACTTCAGCTGTAAGAGGCTGATGGGGCACTACTACAGACCCTATTTGACAAATGGGGTTTTAAAGGTACTGGGGTTTGGAAGAGGATATACATGGGGGTTAATGGTATAGAACTACACAGATCATGATGCAGTAGAAAGTATACTGAAATACAGGATTTTATATTTAGCAGAATCTCAAGCATGTCAAATTGCATAGAACAAAGCTGGAAGGAAAAATACATCTGATATTGACAGTTATCTCTGAAAGGTTCCAGTACGAGTGAATTATATTTTCTTCTTTTACTTGTCTGGGTCTCTCTTCTCTTCAAATGTGCTACAATTGGCATTGTGGCTTTTATGCACAGGAGAAAAGTAAATAATAAAGAAAAATACAGCATCAGACTGAAAATTTCAAGTTCCAGCTCTGCCCCCATACAAGTCTCTTCACTCTCTGAGACTCTACTTCCACAACCTTCCTAAGAGCCCTAAGTTTGGCTGAAGACATTGGTTGAGAGTAAATGTAAGGAGTAGAAAGGAAAGGAAAGGTTAAGACTGATAAACTCCTGTAGTTTGGGTTATCTTGGGGAGTGGAAATGCTGCTTTCTGATCTCAGAGATGGTGG
Source organism: Callorhinus ursinus (assembly GCF_003265705.2). Classification (NCBI taxonomy): domain Eukaryota; kingdom Metazoa; phylum Chordata; class Mammalia; order Carnivora; family Otariidae; genus Callorhinus; species Callorhinus ursinus. The sequence goes on from NW_027397095.1 coordinate 3,688,773, forward strand.
CTGTGAGAATGCTTTGTAAGCCAATGGCTATTATGCAAGTGACAGGAATTATTGCTGTTATTGATCCCTGATTCTTCACACACATACACACACACACACACACACACACACACACACCTTCCTCAAACTGCTTAAAAATCCACATTTTGGCTCAATTGTCTCTTCTATTTCCCTGCAATATTGCCCTGATGATCTCATTATCAACTCCAGGCAGAGTCTGTTTTCTGCTTGTTACTAGCCAGTCTAGCTACCTTGGAGTCTTTACTATATCTGAGCTCATCCCCCTATAGATTATTCTGTCATTAACAAGTGTCATCTACATAACTCAAAGTCATGTCCCAGGGCTCTGCAGCAGCCTTCATGGTGATTAAAAAAGCAGCCTGTTCAAACCAGGACAGGATCCGGATCTTCTTATTCCAAACCAGATTAATTGCCTTGTTAATGACCATGCCTCACCTGAGTACAGTGTCTATTTTTGAAAAAACAAAACAAAACAAAACAAAAAACCCTGTATACTCCATATCTTTCTGGAGTCTCACAGCAGCACTGGGAGGGAGGTAGAGCAGGGATAGACACTTTTGTTTACAGAGCAAAGAGAGAGCAAGTGACTTGTTCTAGATTCCCAGAGAGTGGATAACAGACAATATCAGAATTGTAACCTGGGCCAGCCTCTTACCCCCACATCATGGCATTAGCTCACAATTGGATGTGGAGAAATGAAAACACAGAAAACAAATCACTGTGAACCTGAGCACTAAGAGATTTGGTATGATATATAGCAAAACCTTTTTCTTATTGGAGTAAGACAAAACCCATGACTTGTAGTAAGACCCCATTTGGGATCTGGGGGCCAGGGATGAGAAAATTTTCTTTCTGAGATTAGCACTGAGTTCTTCCACAAATCATTTATTCTTTTCTTCATTCATTCACTCATTCGTTCACTAATCATTTACTGAACATTTTTATGTGCCATGCACTGTGCTTGGTGCTAGTGGATAAGACACAAGGAAAGGCAGGACCTAGCTCAGGCCCAAAAGGAATTCACCATAGTCTAGAGAGAGAAATTGGAAACAGAATGACTAACCCCAAACACATAGCAAAGTAGGACTCATGCCTTAAGAGAGAAAAAATGCTCTGGTAGTCTACAGAGAAGATTCAAATCTTTCAGGAGGGATCTGGGATGACTTCCTGGTGCATGAGCTTGATTATGAAAAATAAGAGGAATTTGAAGAAATGGTAAATGGGTAGGAGTAAGGGCTGCCAGGGAAAGAAAACAGCATGATATAGGCACAGACTTAAGAAACAAGATGGGTTGGATGGAAATCAGTGGATAATTGTATTTTGATGGAGCTGGGATTGGACATGAGAAAGGAAAGATAAGATGGGTAGATATATTTGAGCCAGATTGTGGTAGCTTTGAATACTATGGGCCCAGCCTCAATTTTCATCTTTCTCAGAGGTCAGCCACAGTGACTGCCCAAGAAAGGATTTGGGGAAGGCAACAAAAGATGGATGCTGATCCCTGGGAGCCAAAAACCAAGGGGAAAAAATGATGATGTCTACATGGACTCCAGAAGGGGAGAAGTCACACTGAGGCTCCTTGGCAGAGTGGGTAATAATGGCAAACTGCTTTCAGAAAAAAAGCTTAATTTAGTTCACTAAAATTCTTGCCTAGGCACCTTCCCCAGTTCACCTTGTGGGGCTTTACTTGTGCTAAACACTAAAACTGTTATGTCTTCGTCAGCCCCTCTCCCACCAATTTTGCTCATTGAGAACGCCGATATATTTTTCAAGATGTCCTCCCTGACCTTTGCCTCAGTGGCCCTCTGTTGCCCATAGTTAAAGCCACTGACATTGTCTACTCAGTCCCTTTCCTGGCTCCTCTGTGGCTCATCCTTTTAGGGTTAAACTTGCCCAGAGTTAAGTCCTTGATGCTTTCCTCATAGTCTAATTTAAGTACCTTACCCCAGGTCCACATTCATGGTTGCAACTACAATATCAATGACCTCTAAGTCTGCATATCCAACTGCCTATTAGACATCTATACCTTAATGTGCCACAGTTAACTCCAACTCAAAATATTTCCTGCCATTTTAGGAGAAATAATCTTCCCACACAAAACATACTTTACCACCTAATCTACCATCATATGCCCTATCATCCAAATTAAACACCTGAAAATTTTCCTTGACTCTCCCTACTCATTGTCCCCCAAACATCTAATCAATCAGCAATTCCTTAAGTTTCTACTTCTTTAACACTGGTTAAATATATCTGCTTCTCTCCATTCCTACTGCTGGTATCTCATCTGGATTTCTAAAATAACCTTCTAACTGGTTTCCTTGACCCCAAACCATGTGCCACAATTCTTATGCAAGCCTTGAGTGGATGCTTTTCTCAAATATCACCTTTTCCAGGAAGCATCTCTTGGTCCCTCCCATCCACTCCTCTCTTCAAGACCTCTTAGGTCTTGCTAAGGAGATATTGCAAAACAGCCTCAGAAATGTTGATATTATACCCTGTTTCTGCCAGAGGAAATGAGGAAAAGAGAGATCAGTGCTTCCAGAAATGTTTCCAGGTGTACACCATTGTGGAGAATCCTGAGTTACATATGTGCCTAAGGGAACAGGGTCTTGTGAGTGGACTCCAAGGGAGAAACCAACTCTGTAGAGGCCATACCAATGTACCTTCAAACACTCTGAATTTTCTAAATTTACACTTTTTCTTTGGCTTTCTCACTGAAGATGTGACCCACTCCTGCAAGGATTTGGGAAATAAAATGCATCATTAATCAAAAATTACTCTTCCCTAAAATAAAATATTAGCTCTGTTGGGTAGTTAATTGTATTATCAGAATGAACAGCTCATCCTCTTTTACAAGGGCTTTAAACCCTGATCGCCTAATAAGTGCAGGAATTATAGTTAATCTAGCTCAAAATTTAATTATGATGACTCATACATCACAAAGCAAAGCACACAGGGGCAAAACTCTGGTGAAGTCATGTCCAACTGACCTTGACCCAAGGCCTGCTGGCTGGCTCTTTTTAAGTGGGAAATTGGAAATCCTTCCTGTTTGTGAGATAGCAGGGCCATGCACACAAGACCCACCCCAGTCTACCTCAGAGGTTTTACGGGAAAGCCTGTTTTAATCAAATCTTACCATGAGAAAGCCCAGAAGCAATTCTTCCTCCTGACTCTGCCTTTCCAGATCTTGTTAGGGTATTATGCAGTTAGATTTAAACAACACTACTATAGTGAACCAGGCTGGGACAGAGTATTGAGGAATTGTATGAGACCTTCAAAATTTCAAAAACACATCTATATCTGGATTCAGAGACAGTCTGGGTTGATAGAGACCTAAAAGGTCAACAGTTTCTGCAAGTGATACAGCTTTGAGTTCTCTCATTCTCCTGAATCTTCATAGAACTGAGGACAATTCTCCAGGTGTTTTCTGAGAATAAAAGTATGATCAGACTCCTTCATTTGTAGTTTTCCACTTCTAATAATATGGTTTAAGAAGTTATTACCTCTCTGAGCAGTTAATGGCACCTAAATTATTATCTCACAGGTTGTGATAATTCTTTATTTTTATGCATATGCAGGTTGGACTCGATTACATCACTTCTAATTAATACTTGCTAAATTTTATCCTTTACATTTAAGTCATTATTCCAGCCTGTCATGACTTGGGTAATACCCTTTCTGCCCTCCAACATAGCTGCTACCTTTCCTTACTCCTTCTCATCTGTATTTCTGAAAATCAATCCATTTTTTCTGGCCTGTTTGAAAGTCATTTATATTCTGTCTCCACCACTTCAAGGAGTATCAAACTCCATAATTTATTTTTTGCTAAAGGTATGTGTCTTTATCTTTCTTTCCAACCTCTAGGTTGACTTACTCCTCTTGGTATTTTGGTGCTTGGGAAAAAGAGATTTTACTCTAAGCCTTCTATGATGATAGACATGTTAGTCATATTCCCCTCTTCTCCAATTTGGTTATCTATTTCTATGTAACAAACCACCCAAAATTCAGTGGCTTACAGCAACAGTTTTATTTTATTCACAATTTCATGGATCTGGAATTTAAGAAGGCCTTGTGCTTGCTTCGGCAGCACATATACTAAAATTGGAATTTAAGAAGGCCTTAGCTGGTGGTTTGTCTCTGATTTATATGATGTCTGCTGCAGCACTAGGGCTGGACACACCACTTTCCGTATAGCTTCTTTTCCTACATTTATGGCACTTTGGCCTTTCTCCCTGTCTCTCTCTCTCTGTCTCTCAACATGACATCTCATCCTCCAGGGTCTCCCTACATGCCTTGAGCTTCTCATAGCATTAGCTGTCTTGGGGTGGTGACATGTTGGCTGGCTTTCAAGAGGTAGGAAGTGGAAACTGCCAAATTGATTAAGAGATATTCTAAAAATGGTCACAGTATCACTTTTATTGTATTTTATTGGTCAAAGTAGTCATAGGTCCCATGCAGACTCAGAGAAGTAGAGAAATAGACTCTACCTGTTGATGGGGGAATGACATTGCAGAACAGCATTTGGAATGTGAGATATTGTTGCAGGTATCTTTGGAAAATACAAACTTGCATATCTTCTATAGATTTCTAGACTTAAGTCTTATGCTTTAAAGTACATGTGGGAAAACTGGACAATGAGAAGGAGGGGCTGAGGAAGAGAGAGAGAAAAAGGGAGAGTTAGAGTTTGAAATGATTAAATAAGATCAAATAAGTCTGAGTGGAGGAAGCTTCAGAAAGAAAATTTCAAGAAATTAAGGTGTTTAACTTGAAGATGGGATTATGTAGTAGATGAAACAAAGATTTAAATTTATGAAAATCTGAATTCAACTCCTGCCACACCTCTTACCAATTTTATATCCCATGGAAAAATAACTCTATACATCAATAAACATTTATTGAACACTTTCCATATGTTAAGAATTGTATTAGAAACCTAAGGATACAGAAACAAAACAAGGTGTAAACCCTCAAGAAACTCAAAGCAGAGTAAAGAAACAAACAAATATTTGCAATAGAATGTAATAAATGATATAATAGTGGTACCGTGTACTTTAGTGGTTCAAAAATAAAAAGGAGTTATTACCTGGGTGGCTCAGGAAATGCTTCACAGAAAAATGAACTCTTGAGCTGGATCTGAATGAATAAGTAAGGGGCTACCATGCAGTAAGGTGAAAAGGACATTTTAGGAGGAGGGAACAACCTAAGTAAAGACATAGAGGCATGAAACAAGATAGTTTCTTTAAGGAACTGCAAATAGTCATCATGGATTACTTGCCCAGAAGATCTACAAAAAGTTGTTACCAAAGTACGCAAAAGATCATGGGAGTCTTTCTATCCTATGTGAAGAAATTTGAACTGTATCTTGTCCATGGGAACATAGAGAATGGCATGATCAGATTTGTACAATAGAAAATCATTCTGGCAGTAAACAGGGTAAAGATTGGAAGAGACTACAAAGGCAGGGATATTGTTGCAATAATATAAATGAGGAAGACCTGGAGCTTGAGCCAGTGCAGTGACAGTTTTAATAGCAAAAAGCAGAACAACTTAGTCATGCTGAGGAGGTAAAATTGACAGGATGTAGTCATCAAATAGATGTTGGATTTAGAGAATAAGGGGGTCTTCAGTGAGACCCATATATCTGGTTTTGGTAACCAGTTTTTTTTGTGTTGCTATTTATTATAATAAAACATAAAGGAAGAGATAATAGTTTCTGTGAGCTGAAGTGTCTTTGGGTCAAGCTTGGGGAGATGTCAAAGAGGCAGTCAGAAATACTGGAATACTGAATGGTCTGGACCAAAGATACAGTTTTAGCAGTGATCAGAATAGAAATGGTAACGAAGTGGATGAGTGTGCAGAGTGAGAAGAAAAAGTGGCCCAGGAAAAATCCCTGGAGGAACATCAGTGTGTAAGGGATAAATCAAGGAAGAGGCATCTGTAGAAAAATGATTACTGGATTTGAAAACATGGCATTAGAAACTATCAAAAATTAAACAAAAAGAAAAAAATGAAAAAGTTAACACAGTGTTAGTGAGTAGTGGGACAATGTTCATTAGGAGGACAGAAAAGGAGGAGAAAGGAAGAAAAAATATTGGAAGAAATAACAGCTGAACACTTTCTGAATTAGATGAGAATTAAGAACCTTCAAATTCAAGAATCTCAATAAATCCCAAACATAAAAAGGATGAAAAAATTCCACACTGAGGCATATAATAATCTAATTGATTAAAATTAGGGATAAAGAAAAATCTTAAGAGGAGCCAGAAGGGGGGAAAACACATATTACATACAGAGGAACAAATGGAATTACAGCAGACTTCATATTGGAAATAATACAAATCAGAAGGCATCAGAAAAAAATAGCTTTAAAAAGTACTGAAAGAGAAACAGTTAATCATGCTAATAAAAGGGGTGCCTGGGTGGCTCATTTTGTTAAGCATCTGCCTTTGGCTCTGGTCATGATCCCAAGGTCCTGGGATCGAGTCCTACATCAGGATCCCTGCTGAGGGGGGAGTCTGTTTCTCCCTCTCCCTCTGCTTGCCACTTTGCCTACTTGTGCTCTCTCTCTATCTCCCTGTCAAATAAATAAATAAAATCTTTAAAAATTAAAAAAATTTAAAAAATCATGCTAATAAAAGAGAAAAGCTGGAGTGGCCATATCAATACATGCAAATACGGTTTCAGACCAAAGAGGGTCATTTCATAATGTCAAAGGAGTCCATCAAAAATACATAAAATCTTAGGTACTACACAACTAATAATACAAATTCAAAAATATAAAGTAACAGTGATAGAAATGAAAGGAAAAAATAGACATATCTACAATTATATTTTAAGATTTCAATACCCTTCTCTCAATAGTTGATAGAACAAGTAGAAAGTCAGTTAGATTAGAGAAGACTGGAACCCATAAAATTGATCTAAATGACATTTATAGAATACTCCACCAAAAAGCATCACAATAAATAATTTCTCCAAGTACATATACATTTATCATTTTAGACCATATCCTGGCCCATAAAACAGTCCCAAACACATTTTTTAAACACTAAAATCAGTAATTGCACTACTGGGTATTTACACAAGGAATACAAAAACACTAATTTGAAAGGATATGTGCACCCCTATGTTTATTGCAACATTATTTACAGTAGCCAAATTATTGAAGCAGCCCAAGTGTCCATCAATAGATGAATGGATAAAGAAGATGTGGTACATACATACCATGGAATATTATTTAGCCATAAAAAAAAATGAAATCTTGCCATTTGCAACAACATGGATTAACCTAGAGGGTATAATGCTAAGTGAAATAAGTCAATCAGAGAAAGACAAATACCACATGATTTCACTCATATGTGGAATTTAAGAAGCAAAACAAATGAGCAAAGGGAAAATAAAGAGACAAACCAAAAAACAGATTCTTAACTATAGAGAACAAGCAGATGGTTACCAGAGGGGAGTTGGGTGGGAGGATAGGTGAAATAGGTGAATGTGATTAAGAGTACACTTATCTTGACAAACACTGAATAAAGCATAGAATTGTCAAATTACTATATTTTACACCTGAAACCAATATAACACTGTACGTTAACTATACTGGAATTTTTAAAAAGTCCATTCCCCTGTGGAGATTCCCTCCAAATTGAAAAAAAAATTAACAAAAATAAAAGCAGGCTGTCTCGCATTTCCCCCCAAAAAAAACATTAAAATCATACAAATAGAATCTTTGATAAAAATATAATTAAATTAGAAATAAATAACAGAAAGATATATGAAGACTCTCTGAATATTTAAAAACTAAACAATACACTTCTAAATAACCCATAGGTCAAATAAGAAATTACAAGAAAAAGTGAAAATATTTTGAACCGAATGAACATGATAATGCAAGATGTCAAAATTTGTGGATTTCAGCTGAAGCAGTGTTTAGAGAGAAATTTATACTCTGAAAGGCTATATTAAAAAAGAAGATGGGCATTAAGGAGGACACATGATGTGATGAGCACTGGGTGTTATACGCAACCGATGAATTGTTGAACACTACATCAAAAATTAATGATGTACTATATGCTGGCTAATAGAACATAATAATATATATTTATATATATAAATAAAAAATTAAAATAAAAATAAAATAAATTTTAAATTAAAAAAAGAAGGTGTCACACTAAGTTATCAGAAATCAGTGAAATATAAAGCAAAAACACATTAGAGAACATCAATGTGACCAAAACTAGTTCTTTGAGAAGATCAATAAAATTGATAAACCTCTAATCAAACTGATTAGAAGAAAAATAAAGAAGACACAATTTACCAATATCAAGAATGAGGTAACACCACTACAGATTCTATAAAAAATAAGAGATAAAAAGATTATTATAAACAAAACAATGTTAAACCAATAATTTAAAAAATTTATATGAAATTGACAAATCTAAAAAACCTACCAAGCTCACTCCAGAAGAGATAACTTAGAGTGCCCAATATCTACTAAAGATATTAAAGAATTTGTAGTTTAAAACCTTCCCACAAAGAAAACTCTAGGCCTAGCTGGCTTTTCTGGTAAATTCTACCAAACACTGAAGTAAGAAATAGCACCAGGTCTACAGAAACATTTCCAGAAAAGTCAAAATGAGAGAATACTTCACAACTTAATTTATGTGTCAGCATTAGCCTGATACAAAAACCAGTCAAAATTATTACAATAAAACTATAGACCAATATCCCTCACAAACATACATACAAAACTCTTAATACATTTTAACAAGTCAAACTCAGTAATATATTTAACAGATATTACGTTATGGCCAAGTACAATTTATTCAAGTATCACAAGATTGGATTAGCACTTGAAAATCAATGTAATTCGTCATATTAACAAAAGAAAAAAGAAAAACCATATGATTATTTTAGTATAGAAAAATGCATTAAATAAAATTCAACATCCATTCTTGATGTTTAAAAAAACTGCATGTAAACTATCCATAGAGAATATCCCCAAATTGATAAAGGACATTTATGAAAAATCTATAGGTAACAATATACTAAATATTGAAAGACTGGATGCTTTCCCCCCGCCAAGATCAGGAATAAAGCAAGGATATCCACCCTCAACACTTCTATTCAATATTGTACTGAAAGCCATACTCAAGATGATGATGAGTGAAAAAGAAACAAAAAACATACAGATTGGAAACAGATTTTATTCCTAGACTACATGATCATCTCTGTAGAAAATCATAAGGGATCTACAAAAAATATATATACTAGAAGTAATAATGAGGTTAGCAAGGTTACAGGATACAAAATCGATATAAAAATCTATTGTATCCTAGCAACAAACAAAAGGACATTGAAATTTTCTTAAATAATATTTCCAATAGCATCAAATAATATAAAATATTTAGGAATAAATTTGACAAATTATGTGGAAGACATATACAACATTGCTGAGAGAAATTTTTAAAAGACCCATATAAATGGAGATATATACCATGTTTATGGATTAGAAGATTCAATGTTGTGACAATATCAGTTCTCTTCAACTGATCTATAGAATCATCACAATCACAGTCAAAATCCCAGCAGCCTTCTTTGTAGATATCAACAAACTGATTCTAAAATTTACATGGGAATTCAAAGGATCTACATGTGCCAAAAACAACTTTGATAAAGAACAAAGAACAAACTACCTAGTTTTAAGGATTTATTATAAAGGCATAATAATGAAGACAGTGTAGTATTGGTGTAAAGGCAGATATATATTATCAATGGAAGAGAGTAGAGTTCATAAACAAACCAACACATATAGGGTCTATTGATTTTTTTTAACAGAGAAGTTATTTTTTTAAATTTTTATTGAAGTATGATTAACATACAGTGTTATATTAGTTTCAGGTGTACAATATAATGATTCAACAGTTCCATACATTACTCAGTGCGCATCATGATGTGTGTACTCTTAATCCTCTCTATCTATTTCACCTATCATTTTACCCACCTCCTCTCTGGCAACAACCAGTTTGCTCTCTGTATTTAAAAAAAAGAAGAAGAAGAAAGTAGGAAGGGGAAAATGAAGGGGGGGAAATCGGAGGGGGAGCCAAACCATGAGAGACTATGGACTCAGAGAAACTAACTAAGGGTTCTAGAGGGGAGGGGGTGGGGGGATGGGTTAGCCTGGTGATGAGTATTAAAGAGGGCATGTACCTAATGGAGCCCTGGGTGTTATACGCAAACAATGAATCATGGAACACTACATCAAAAACTAATGATGTAATGTATGGTGACTAACATAACATAATTTTAAAAAAGAGTCTGGGGTCTTTTTTATTTGTCTCTTCTTTATTTGACGATTCAATATCAAAAAACAAATGAGCTGATTTTAAAAAATGGGCAAAGGACCTGAATAGACATTTTTCCAAAGAAGACATACAAATGGCCAACAGACATATGGAAAGATGTTCAACATCACTAATCATCAGGGAAATGCAAGTTAAAACCACAATGAGATATCACCTTAACACTTGTCAGAATGGTTAGAATGGTTAGAATGGTTAGAATCAAATGGTTAGAATCAAAAAGACAAGAAATAACAAGTGTTGGTGAGGAAAAGAGAAAAAGGAACACTCATGCACTGTTGGTGGGAATGCAAATTGATGTAGCCACTGTAGAACACAAGATGGAGTTTCCTCAAAATATTAAAAATAGAATTTTCATGTAATCCAGTAATTCCACTAGCACTGGGTATTATATGCAACTAATGAATCGTTGAACACTACATCAAAAACTAATAATGTACTATATGTTGGTTAAGGGAACATAATAATAATTAAAAAAAACAAAAAAAAACGCTGGTTATGTAAAACAATAAACTTGTAAAACAATGCTCAAAGCAAAAAAGAAAAAAAAATGAAAACACTACTTTAAAATGATATATGCAGGCGCCTGGGTGGCTCAGATGGTTGAGCGTCTGCCTTTGGCTCAGGTCATGATCCCAGGGTCCTGGGAACGAGTCCTGCATCGGGCTCCCTGCTTGGTGGGGAGCCTGCTTCTCCCTCTGCCTCTCTCTCTGTATCTCTTATGAATAAATAAATAAAATCTTTAAAAAAAATAAAACAATATATGCATCCCCATGTTTACTGTAGCATTACTTACAATAGCCAAAATATGGAAGCAACTCAAATGGCCATCCATAGATGAATGGATAAAGAAGATGTAGTAAATATAGAAAATGGAATATTACTCAGCATAAAAATGAAGGAGATCTTGCCATTTGCAACATGGTTGGACCTAGAGGATATAATGCTAAGTGAAATAAGTCAGAAAAAGACAAATACCATATGATTCTATTTGTATGTGGAATTAAGAAACAAAACAAATGAACAAAGAATAAAAAGGTCAGTTTATTTTTAACAAAGGGGAAAGTCTTTTTCAGCAAATGGTCCTGAAGCAGTGGGATGACCACATGCAAAAAATTGGACCTCAGCACTTGTTTCACACTATCTACAAAACCTGACTCAAAATAGATCAGAGATTTAAAACAGTAAAATTTCTAGCAGAACATATAGAAATGCTAAATGGCCTTGCATTTGGCAAAGTTTTCTAAATAGATTATAGTTAACATGAACGATAAAATCAAAATCGATAACTGGACTTCATCAAAATAAAAAACTATTGCTCCTCAAAAACAGTTACAAAAATGGGAAGGTAAACCACAGACTGGGAGAAAATATTTGCAAATCACATGTCCAATAAAATACTTCAATCTAGAAAACATAAAGAACTCTTATAATTCAATAATAAGACATACACAAAAAATAAGAACACAAACAATACAATTTAAATAGATAAGAGCTGAGTATAGACACTTCACAAAAGAATACAGTTGACAAATAAGTGCTTGAAAAGATGCTCAGGATCATTAGTCTTTAGAGAAATGCAAATCAAAACCACAATGACATATCACTATACTCCTATTAGAATGTTTAAAATAAAAAAAGACTGACCATACCAATGTTGGTGAGGATAGGAAAAACTAAAACTTTCATTCACTTCTGGTGGGAATAGAAAATGGTACATCCACTATGGTTTCTTTAAAAGTTAAACATACGCCTATCTTATGACCCACTCATTCCTCTCCTACATATTTACCCAAGAGAAATAAAAGCATATCCATAAATGACCCACAAATGTTCATCACAGTTTTAAGAGTTCCAAACTATAAATAACCTAAATGTTCATCAACTGGTAAAAGGATAAATTGTAGTGTATTTGTACACAGTGGAGTGCTATTCATCAATTTAAAAGAGTAAACTGTTTGATACATGCATGACATGGATGAATCTCAAAATAATTATCTTCAATAAAATAAGCTAGACAAAAAGAGTACATACTGTCTGAATCCAATTATATAAAATTCTAGAAAATGCAAAATAATCTATGTGACAAAAAGTAGATCAGTGGTTGCTTAGGGACAGTGTAGGGGATATTTGGCTTATAAAGAGGTACCCTGAAACTTTTGTTGGTGATGGATATGTTTTTTTATCTCAATTAAGATGATAGTTTCATGGTTGTATACATGTGTCAAAACTCATCAAAATGTTTATTTCAGATATGTGCAATTTATTGTATGCCTCAATATAGTTGTAAAACAGAGTAAGATCAGGACTAAAGAGTAATCATGGTGAGTTCAGTGCCAGTGGATTGGTATGATTGAAAGATCAGGCTGGGTGATAGACATTGGGGAGGGTATGTGCTATGGTGAGCACTGTGAATTGTGTAAGACTGTTGAATCACAGACCTGTACCTCTGAAACAAATAATACATATGTTTAAAAAAAAAAGAGGAAGAAGATAGCAGGAAGGGAAAAATGAAGGGGGGGAAATCAGAGGGGGAGACGAACCATGAGAGACTATGGACTCTGAGAAACAAACTGAGGGTTCTAGAGGGAAGGGGCATGGGGGGATGGGTTAGCCTGGTGATGGGTATTAAAGAGGGCATGTACTGAATGGAGCACTGGGTGTTATACGCAAACAATGAATCATGGAACACTACATCAAAAATTAATGATGTAATGTATGGTGCTTAACATAACATAATTAAAAAAAAGAAAGATCAGGAGAAAGATAGGAAATAAGTAGAGATCAAGTATAGACCACTGATTTTAAGAACTCAAAAGATTGGGGAGAGCTTTAATAGTAGATGAAGGGGACAAGGGTGTCAAGAAGATTTCTAAAGAACAGGCACAGTTGAGCATTTGAATAACTTAAAGTAAGGAGACTAGTAGACGGGCACCTGGGTGGCTCAGCTGGTTAAGCGTCTGCCTTCGGCTCAGGTCATGATCCCAGGGTTCTGGGATCGAGTCCCGCATCGGGCTCCCTGCTCAGTGGGGAGTCTGTTTCTCTCTCTCCCTCTGCTCCTCCCTGCTGTTTGTGCTCTCTCTCTCTCTTTCTCTCTCTCAAATAAATAAATAAAATCTTTTTTTAAAAAAAGGAGACTAGTAGAGAGGGAGGTAATAAGGATTAGAGAATGAATAATAATGTAAAAAAGGTTAGGGAAGAGTTATGAATAATAGAGATAGAGAATAAATAATAATGTAAGAAAGGTTCTAGGGAAGATGACAGGAGTGGGGAAGAGGAGGAAATAATAGAACAAGGGTGGAGGAACTAGAACACAGGGACCAGTTCTTCTGAGACTGAAGAAGAAATATGAAGTGAGGGTTGGTGAAGCTAAAGAGACATTTGTAGTTGTGAGGATTTTAAGGGTGGCTTCAATTTCCTCTGGGAAGTATGAGTCTAAGTAATTGTTGGGGGATGAAGAGAGAGGAGAATGAATGGGGCTATTCCTTGAGGAGAGTGATAAAGAAACTTGGAATATAAATGGGAAGGGAAAGGTAAAAAGAGATGACCTGGGGCTTTCGAAAGGTTTTCTGAGTGGCCTGAGGGCCCAGCTGAAGTTGAAAACTGACTATTATAGGCATCAGTGTTTGGGGTGCTCCTCCTTTCTCCCACAGTGGGTATTTGGGATTGGAGAAATAAGATGTTTGGAGGGACCCAAAGCTGAGGCTAAATAGTGTAGAAATGGTATTTGGAGGGCAAGCAGATGAAGATGCAGCCAGGGCTAAATAAATGTGCCTCAAGATAGTGACTAGACAAGGGAAAAAAATGAAGAGAAAAGGAGGGATTTGAGGCACTACATGTCTCAATGAGACCAAAGAGCAGATGACATGGAACCAGGCATTGCTAGGAGATTTTGGTCACAATGGAATATTAGTTGAGTCTCTTAGGGATGAAGCCATATCTTTTGATGTCAAATGGTTGGTAATGGTTGAGGTAGTAAAAGGTTAAAGATCAGGGAGGTATGAGGCCAGGGTATGTGGGATGAGTCTTCTATATGGATATTGTTGGGATCACATAGGATTACAGCAGGACCTCAGGTATCAAGGAAGCCTGAGAGTCAGTCCTGGGAAAATGGGGAGGAATGACCAAGAGTTCAGGAAATGATAATCACAAAAGGAGGTAGACGTTAGTTGCCCTATGCCTTAAAAGAACATCATGCTGTCATATCTAGAGGGAAAGTATACTATTACTGAAAAGATTCATCTTAATTTCATTAAACTGTAGGGGCAAAGTTTTTCAATGCAGCCAATTGTGTTTTTCTCTCACGCCAGTCTTTGGAAGAGTTGGTTTGAACACTTAGCTCATTGCATCTCTGAGAGAACCAATTAAGATAATGGATTTAAAGCACTCAGCACAGAGCCTGGCACCTAGTAAATGATCAGTAAATGGAAGAAGTGACGATTAATATTATTATATTTTTTATTTATTTTACCCATTAAGTAACGTTATCCCTTTGAAAAGGTCCTTCAGTAGGCTAGGGTTTTCCCTCTGGAGCTAAAAGGCACAGTTCTGTCTCTGAAAATGACAAATCCTTGCACTGGTAACCATTCATAGCCCCAGTCCCTAAAAAGATGGCCCAGGTATGACTATATGATGATTGATTGACTTCAAAATATCAATGCTTGGTTCAATTCTGAGGATCTAGAAAATTGATTGGCTATGAATTCTATAAGAATTAGAGCTCATGGGTTTTTTTTATAAATCATTTAAACTCAGCAATAGGCTTAGAGAGGATACTCAATAATGTTCCATAAAATGAAATAAATCCTGGCCCCGTGTCATGCCCTCTGGACAAACATGTCTCTTATTTTATTAGCAAAATTCAATGGGCAAAGAATGTGTTTTATACTTAAAGTCAATTAAGTGGCATACCCACTCCAATTATGATTCTGGAACTTTCATGATACACCAAATGCATTTTGTCAACAGTCCCTCATTATCTCTCTCCCACCAGAATGGAATCTAGTGAGCTAGGCAAGCTAACTTTGACAGTGACAGCATGCCCTATCCCCATCAACTTTCTAAACCACATTCTACTGTCACATGCAAGGGAGAATAGTAACATGCACAATGGAGTGTATGTGCAGGGGATGGAATTATCAGGGTCATTCTTCTCAGGCTGATGGGCACCTAGACATGGGAGACTGAGAGTCGCTTAAATGTTAGACTCTGAGTTCCCATTTAGAAAAGTCTCTCTTTGCTCTAACCCTCCAACCCAGCATAATCTCTAATCTTCAATCTCTCTGATCAATACAACTTCTACTCTCACTCTTGCCATCCACAACTATTTTTCTGCATCCTGCTCCCCATTTGGAAGGACTTTCTCCTTGTCCCAAATTACTTCTCTTTTTCGACCTTGCCTCAAGCCTTCCTTCCACTCCTACTCCCCAAGCCCAGACAGTAGAATTCACACTGTGCATCATTTATCTACTTTTTTGGGGCTGGATGCTCTTGAATTAAATTTTGAGATACTCCTCTTCAAAGATCACTTTCCTGCCTACACACACCTTCCACCATTATTGTCTTTGGAAAAAATTATTCCCCCACTTCAGACTTCATTCTCATTCTGAAAATAAGGTAAGGTTTGATTTTAGAATCCAATCCCTCATTTTTATAAAAATCATCTTGACTCCTTGTACACCATTCATATGATCCTGAGGTAGGCAAAGAGGTCTCCTAGAATAAAAGAATCCATATCTTATTAGCATAAGATTAGAGAATGAATAGTTCTTGTGAAATGTGAAAGTTTTCTTGTATATTTTTTTAATTTTTTATTGTTATGTTAATCACCATATATTACATAATTTGTTTTGGTGTACTGTTCCATGATGCATTGTTTGTTCATAACACCCAGTGCTCCATGCAGAACGTGCCCTCCTCAATACCCATCACCAGGCTAACCCATCCCCCCACCCTCCTCCCCTCCAGAAACCTCAGTTTGTTTTTCAGAGTCCATCATCTCTCCTGGTTCGTCTCCCCCTCTGACTTACTCCCCTTCATTCTTCCTCTCCTGCTATCTTCTTCTTTTTCTTTTTTCTTAACATATGTTGTGTTATTTGTTTCAGAAGTACAGATCTGTGATTCAACAGTCTTACACAATTCACAGCGCTCACTGTAGCACATATCTTCCCCAATGTCCATCACCCAGCCACCCCATCCCTCCCACCCCCGACCACTCCAGCAACCCTCAGTTTGTTCCTGAGATTAAGAATTCTTCATATCAGTGAGGTCATATGATACATGTCTTTCTCTGATTGACTTATTTCACTCAGCGTAACACCCTCCAGTTCCATCCACGTCGTTGCAAATGGCAAGATCTCATTCCTTTTGATGGCTGCATAATATTCCATTGTGTATATATACCACGTCTTCTTTAGCCATTCATCTGTCGATGGACATCTTGGCTCTTTCCACAGTTTGGCTATTGTGGACATTGCTGCTATAAACATTGGGGTGCACGTACCCCTTCGGGTCCCTACATTTGTATCTATGGGGTAAATACCCAGTAGTGCAATTGCTGGATCGAATGGTAGCTCTAATTTCAACTGTTGGAGGAACCTCCATACTGTTTTCCAGAGGGGTTGCACCAGCTTGCATTCCCACCAACAGTGTAGGAGGGTTCCCCTTTCTCCACATCCCCGCCAACATCTGTCGTTCCCTGACTTGTTCATTTTAGCCATTCTGACGGGTGTGAGGTGGTATCTCATGGAGGTTTTGATTTGGATTTCCCTGATGCCGAGCGATATTGAGCACTTTCTCATGTGCCTGTTGGCCATTTGGATGTCTTCTTTGGAAAAATGTCTGTTCATGTCTTCTGCCCATTTCTTGATTGGATTATTTGTTCTTTGGGTGTTGAGTTTGATAAGTTCTTTATAGATTTTGGATACTAGCCCTTTATCTGATATGTCATTTGCAAATATTTTCTCCCATTCTGTCGGTTGTCTTTTGGTTTTGTGGACTGTTTCTTTTGCTGTGCAAAAGCTTTTTATCTTGATGAAATCCCAATAGTTCATTTTTGCCCTGGCTTCCTGTGCCTTTGGTGATGTTTCTAGGAAGAAGTTGCTGCGGCTGAGGTCGAAGAGGTTGCTACCTGTGTTCTCCTTTAGGATTTGGATGGACTCCTGTCTCACGTTTAGGTCTTTCAACCATTTGGAGTCTATTTTTGTGTGTGGTGTAAGGAAATGGTCCAGTTTCATTCTTCTGCATGTGTCTGTCCAATTTTCCCAACACCATTTGTTGAAGAGACTGTCTTTTTTCCACTGGACATTCTTTCCTGCTTTGTCAAAGATAAGTTGACCATAGAGTTGAGGGTCCATTTCTGGGCTCTCGATTCTGTTCCATTGATCTAAGTGTCTGTTTTTGTGCCAGGACCATACTGTCTTGATGATGACAGCTTTGTAATAGAGCTGGAAGTCCGGAATTGTGATGCCGCCAGCTTTGCTTTTCTTTTTCAATATTCCTCTGGCTATTCGGGGTCTCTTCTGGTTCCATACAAATTTGAGGATTATTTGTTCCATTTCTTTGAAAAAAGTGGATGGTATTTTGATGGGGATTGCATTGAATGTGTAGATTGCTCTAGGTAGCATTGACATCTTCACAATGTTGGTTCTTCCAATCCATGAGCATGGAATGTTTTTCCATTTCTTTGTGTCTTCTTCAATTTCTTTCATGAGTATTTTATAGTTTTCTGAGTACAGATCCTTTGCCTCTTTGGTTAAATTTATTCCTAGGTATCTTATGCTTTTGGGTGCAATTGTGAATGGGATCGACTCCTTGATTTGTCTCTCTTCTGTCTTGTTGTTGGTGTATAGGAATGCCACTGATTTCTGTGCATTGATTTTATAGCCTGCACTTGACTGAATTCCTGTATGAGTTCTAGCAGTTTTGGGGTGGAGTCTTTTGGGTTTACCACATACAGTATCATATCATCTGCAAAGAGTGAGAGTTTGACTTCCTCTTTGCCGATTTGGATGCCTTTGATTTCTTTTTGTTGTCTGATTGCTGTGGCTAGGACTTCTAATACTATGTTGAATAGCAGTGGTGAGAGTGGACATCCCTGCCGCGTTCCTGACCTTAGGGGAAAAGCTCTCAGCTTTTCCCCATTGAGAATGATATTCGCTGTAGGTTTTTCGTAGATGGCTTTTATGATATTGAGGTATGTACCCTCTATCCCTATACTCTGAAGAGTTTTGATCAAGAAAGGATGCTGTCCTTTGTCAAATGCTTTTTCTGCATCTATTGAGAGGATCATATGATTCTTGTTCTTTCTTTTGTTAATGTATTGTATCACGTTGATTGATTTGCGGATGTTGAACCAGCCTTGCAGCCCAGGGATAAATCCCACTTGCTTGTGGTGAATAATCCTTTTAATGTACTGTTGGATCCTATTGGCTAGTATTTTGGTGAGAATTTTTGCATCCATGTTCATCAAGGATATTGGTCTGTAATTCTCCTTTTTGATGGGATCTTTGTCTGGTTTTGGGATCAAGGTAATGGTGGCCTCATAAAATGAATTTGAAGTTTTCCTTCCATTTCTATTTTTTGGAACAGTTTCAGGAGAATAGGTATTAATTCTTCTTTAAATGTCTGATAGAATTCCCCTGGGAAGCCATCTGGCCCTGGGCTTTTGTTTCTTGGGAGATTTTTGATGACTGCTTCAATTTCCTTAGTGGTTATAGGTCTGTTCAGGTTTTCTATTTCTTCCTGGTTCTGTTTTGGTAGTTGATACATCTCTAGGAATGCACCCATTTCTTCCAGGTTATCTATTTTGCTGGCATAGAGTTGTTCATAATATGTTCTTATAATTGCTTGTATTTCTTTGGTCTTGGTTGTGATCTCTCCTCTTTCATTCATGATTTTGTTGATTTGGGTCATTTCTCTTTTCTTTTTGATCAGTCTGGCCAGGGGTTTATCAATCTTGTTAATTCTTTCAAAGAACCAGCTCCTAGTTTCGTTGATCTGTTCTGCTGTTCTTTTGGTTTCTATTTCATTGATTTCTGCTCTGATCTTTATTATTTCTCTTCTCCTGCTGGGTTTAGGTTTTATTAAGTTTTCTTGCATATTTATAAGAACTAACATTGAAACACCACAATAGACCCCTTAAATTTATAAATATTTTTCTGGTTATTTTGGCCTCAAGACACAAGCCTCAGACCTGAGTCACTCATATTCTTTGTTAATGGCACAGAGTCTTCATAACAAAGACTCTCTTTTTTGTTTTAATTAATTATATTTTTCCTCATTTCCAATCTCCAATCCCATTTTCCTTCTGCCCCCATAGATATCTATTCTAACATACTTAATAAACATCTTTTCAATCCATCATCCACATATTTATTTAGATACATATGAGATCTTGAAATTTTATAGTATTTTTTGCATAAATTTTATTGCACCATGAAACTCCCTTTATTATTTTTCACTCAATATCATTTTTGTTTAAGATCTATTCATGTTGCTTTAGGCATACTGTTATGGACTGAATGTTTGTGTCCCCATCAAAATTCATATGTTGACTCTCTAAATCCCAATGTGATGGTAGTTGGAGATGGTGGGCTTTAAGAAGTTATTAGAGTTAGATAAGGTCATGAGGGTGGGGTTTTCATGATGGGATTACTGCTCTTATAAGAAGAAACAGCAGAGAGCTTGCTTTCTCTTTCTCTACCACTTGAGGACACAGATGACAGCCATCTGCAAATCAGGAAAAGAGCTCTCACCTCACCAGAAACTAGCTATGCTATCACCCTGATCTTGGGCTTCCAGCCTCCAGAGCTGTGAGAAAATAAATGTCTGTTGTTTAAACCATCCAGCCCACAGTATTTTGTTATGGCAGCTTGAGCTAAGACATGTATCTAGAGTATTTGTTCTGATCTTACGTGGTATTCTCATTGTGTGCATATATCACATTTTATAATCTAAGTCCCCTAGTTGTAGATATCTAGGTTGCCTTCATTGCTATCAGAAAATATGATTCCATATGGAATTCCTTAATGGATCTGTTCCAGAATTATAAACTTGGTAATAGAGTTTATGCATATTTAATTTCATTAAGCACCTCCAAGTTACTCTCCAGAGTGGCTGCACTGGTTCACATTCCCACCAGCAGTCCATGAGAAAATAATTCCCCACATCATCACCTACTCATGATATTATCTAACTTTCTAATTTTGCCATTCAAAGGTGTGCCAAGAAATTTCTCATGGGTTTTCAAATTTACATTTATCAGAGTACTATTGCAATTGGGTATGTTCCCATAATGTCAGATTTCCTATTCTGTGAAATGTCAATTCACATATTTTGCTCAACCTCCAATGAGTAGATTTTTTTCTTGTTTGGAGATTTTGAAACATATATGTTTTATTTATCATAAATAACTCCATCTGCTTCCAAAATGGATTTGAGATAGATTAACATAAAAATTCAGAGCAATGGGGTAGATAAATAAAGATCAAAAGAGTGATAGGAAAATCATGTAGAAATGTCTGCCCAAGTGCTTTGTCTATTTTTTAAACTGGGTTATTTGATTTTTTTGCTATTGAGTTGTAGGAGTTCCTTATATATTTTGGGTACTAACCCTTTATCAGATATAGGGTTTGCAAATATTTTCTCCCAGTTCATAAGTTAACTTTTCATTCTGTTGGTTGTTTCCTTCACTGTGCAAAAGCAATTTAGTTTGATGCAGTCTCCACTTTCTTATTTGCTTTCTTTGCTTGCGCTTTTGGTGTCATATCAAGAAATCATTGCCAAAACCAATGTCAAAACTTTCCCCCTATGTTTTGCTGTAGAAGTTTCACATATAGACACTGAAATATTTATTAAGAAGGTAGATCTCATATTAAGTGTTCTTGCCACACACACACACACACACACACACACACACACGAACACAAGGAAACTTTTGGATGTGATGGATGTCTGTTATGTTAATTGTGGTAATATTTTCACAAGTGTATGCATACATCCAAACTCATTGAATTATTTACACTAAACATGTGCCACTTTTTGTATATCAATTATACCTCAATAAGGCTATTTTTCAAAAAAATTTAGAAATGCCTTTCTAGGCCGAATGAAGAGTGAAATAGTTACCTCTACCTAACATAACTCTGAGTCTCCTAGCAGCCAAGATAAAAAGAAAAAAATGATTTATTCAACACATAATTTTATGTTGAAGCTCTAAGGTGTTAAGTTTTCTTGGTCTCTTGGCTGAGTCTGAAGAAGGAAAATAAATATGGTTTTGAGATGATAATCTGACTAAATCAAGTCTGCAAAATACAATCATCAGAACAACACTAGAGAAAATATTATTTGGGGTTGAATCACCTCACTAATCATCATATCTGCAAAAAGCTTTTGAGACATTTGTTTTGGATGAAAAATATCTTTAAGACATGTTGATTTTTAAGTTTTTTTTTTAATTTTGTTTTGAACAATGGGAAGCAGAACGCATAAAACCATTTTGAAAATGTTTTCTCAAAACACTGTGATGCTATACAGTGTTTAAAGAATTTTGATTTCCAAATGTCAACTTCAAATGGCCATGAAAATTGCACTCCTTGGTGACAAATGAGTCTCCCACTGCTGGACTGGAGCCAGCTTGCCATAGCTTCTGGTAGAAGGCTATATGAAGTCAACTTTTCAAGGAGGACTTCAAGCTGGGGACCAGGATCACTAGGAGTTAAACCTTATGGACAAAACAAAGTATGGTTAGGGAACTCAGAGGCAGTACCCATAGGTCAGTGGTCACTGGTAGTGTCTCAAGAAAGGCAGAGGGGTAAATGAAGAAGTGGCCCCTTGTCAACAATCACTTTGGGGGCCCTGCTACCTGTTCAGCTAGAGTAAGTGAGGTTTTGCAAGCCACTTAGCCAACCCTGGTTGACTGGTACTTCTGGATCTTTATGAATCCTAGTATCCCAAAACAGGAAAAAACCCTCAGCAAATACCATTGTCTACGTGTATACTATGTTCCAAGTACTGTGGCAGGCACTTGACATATGTTCTCAGCATGCAATGTTCTCAGCAATCCCATGAGGTATACAATAGTATTAATTCCATTCTACAGATGAAGAAATTGAGGCTTAGAGACTTATGTGACATCCCCAAGGTCACACAGCTTGTAAGTGGAGAAACTGGAGCTAAAACTGAAGTCCTAAAACTCCAAAACCTATGCATTTCACCATTTCATTATATTGCCTATCTCCTCTCCAATCAGCAGTGGGATCAGTAATTGAAATTATTTATTTATCATATTAAATAATATCTTCTATTAAAATTGTCCTTTACTGCTTACCAAGCATTTTACATCTTTTTCTCCCTAACTAGATCATTCACTCTTTAAGGGTATAAACTGCCTTTTATGCTTCTCTTATGCACTAGTAGTGCCTAATACAGTTCTAGGAACTTAGAAGGGAAGGAAAGAAGAAAAGGACTAATATTTATTTGGTACACCCTATGTCCCAGGTGCTATCCTGAGCTTTTTATAAGCTTTATCTCATTAAATCCTCATGCCCTTATATGCTATTAGTATTCCTGTTATATAGATGAGGAAACTGTCTTAAAGTCTAAGTGACTTGCTCAAAAAAAAAAAAGCCAGACACAAAAAAGGGCATTCTGTATAATTCCATTTATATAAAGATTAAAAACAAGGAAAACCACTATATGATGATAGAAGTGATAGGAGTAACTACCTCTCCCAGGGGTACTGACTGTGAAGAGGCATGAGAGTCTCCTGGAATGCTGTAACGGTTCTGCATTTTAATCTGGGAGATGTTTACCTGGATGTATGCATTTGTAAAAATTCATCAGGTTATACACTTAAGACTGATGCACTTTTTTGTATATAAGTTGTACCTCAGTTAAAAACAAACAATAACTTTGAAAATGATTTCCTTAGAATAGCATGATTAGTAAATGGTAGAGCTGAAATTTGAATCCAGGTCCATATGCTTCAACTCTCACGCTTCCAAAATTCCTGCCTCCTCTCACTTCTGCCATTTTTATAAGTATGAGGTTGATCTTCCTCTAGATAGTTTTTGCTTCTCCTCACAGCTTCTCTAGATGAACATGAACTGTGAGAACAGGATCCACTCTATATCCCACCCTCCAGCACCCTCCACGCCCCTCATTCAACACATGAGCTTCCTTTTAATCAAGGGACCATATTTTAATCCTCATGATGTCAATAATTCAAGCAGAGGCATCCATCAAATGGACTTTAGTAATTAAAATCTGGTGATGTTGAAATAATTATTCTGCTTACCTTCTAAAGATTGGAGAGTTTTGCAACCATACACTGGAAGCAATAATAAACAGCTTCAATTTAGTTAATCTATTCAGTCTCACCAGTACTTATTGGTTAAATATTCTGCAAAAGCCATTGTACTGGATCCAGTGAAGACTCCAAAGATGACAATGACAGAGTCCCTGAGGAACTCTAAGTCAGGTGGGGGAGGCAGATGGGCACAGGAAGCTCTGTTCTGTCATAAGGTAAAATGATCTTGTTAGCATTATATAGCTGCAAACTGCTATGGAAATTGAGAGGGAGACGCTGATTTTAAGGTAAATGGTGTGTCAGGGAAGCCTTCCCAGTGTGGGTGGCTTTGAACTGAGCCATGAAGAATGGGACTTGAACTGAATAAAATCCACAGACTCATCCTTGATTCCTCCCTTTTTCTTTCTCTCATACCCTACGTCCAAACTATAGCCGAACAAGTCTATTGGCTCTGCATTCAAAATATATCTTGTCCAGCTATTCTGTCTTCACTTCCACTGCTAACACTGTGGACAAAGCCGTAATCATTTGTCACCTGGCCTATTGCACTAGCTTTCTAACTGGGTTCTGTCCTTCCACTCTTGCCTCCAGGAATTTCTTCACCAGGGTTCACAGATCTATTGAAAACATCAATCAATTGTTGTCTTTTGCCTACTTAGAAATCTTTTGTTGGCTTTTGATTTTATTTAGAATAATATCTCAACTCTTTACTATCGTCTCCATAACCCTCTATGGTCTGGCCACTGCCTCGCTCTCTGACCTTGTCTCCTCCCCATCTCCTTGTTCACCATACTTTAGCCATACTGGCCTCCTTACATTTCCTAAAATTTGCCAAGCATATTCCTGTATCAGGGCCTTTGCATTCTTAGTTCCCATTACTTGGAATGCCTCGTTTTTCACCTCATCCATGTCTCTGTTCATATGTCACCTCCTCAGAGAGATCCTCCCTGAAGTCCCCAGCTAAAATAGGAATCCCCTGGGCGCCTGGGTGGCTCAATTTGTTAAGCAACTGCCTTCGGCTCAGGTCATGATCCTGGAGCCCCAGGATCAAGTCCCGCATCGGGCTCCCTGCTCAGCGGGAAGTCTGCTTCTCCCTCTGACCCTCCCCCCTCTCATGTGCTCTCTCTCTCTCTCATTCTCTCTCTCTCAAATAAATAAATAAAATCGAAATAAATAAATAAATAAATAAATAAATAAATAAATAAAATAGGAATCCCCTCCACCATTCTCTACCCATTTTTCTAGCTTCAATTTTCTTCACAGTTCTTATCACTACTTGACATTTGCTTATATAAATATGGCCATTGATTTATCGATTGATAAACTCCACCAAACCAAGTTTTTGTCTGTTTTGCTCACTGCTAAATTTCCAATACCTAGAACACTGCCTTGCACATAAATAGATACCCAATGAATAACTTCTGAATATACAGTAAGAGATGGGGGGAAAATATATTCCCAGTGGAAAATTCATTCATGCATTCATTCAAAACAGTACAAAGTACTGGGTGTAAGGTACCTCAGGGAAGGTAAGCCTGACAGATGTGGTCCCTCTCTTCACAGAATTCCCAGTCTAGTAAATAAGCAGTTACAAACTGTGGGCTAAATTATTTAATGGGGATGAGCACTGTGGACTGTAGGAGCACATGGGAGAACTATGCTGTGATGATTAGCACAGTGACTGGCCCATGGTATTTATTCATTCATTTATTCATCTGCCAAACACTTTAAGCACCTGCTCTGTTAAAAACATGGTGCTTGGCAAAGGGAAATAATCAATTAACAAGATGACTCAGTTTCTTCTCTTACTTAGCTCACAGTCAATAGAGGAGGCATGTGATCAATGTTGGGATATAGAAAGACAAAGGTGAAGGGTGGTAAATAGAAAGGAGGCAGGAAGCTGAAGGCAAAGGAGCATGGGAAGAGGCTATCGCAACAATCCAGGCACAAAGGAAGAAGAGTTGGTTTGGGTCAGAGGGGTTGCAGGTGGAGAGGAGGGGATTGACCTTGCCCATGACCAGTCAAGTAAGAAATGGCCATTTTCCCCAAGGCACCCTTAACATGGGCTGAAGAACCCCATATCAGGCCTTTTACTCTCTCCCCTCCCACTAGAATGCTTGCTGGTTTCTCAATCAGGAGACCCCATTAATCCTTCTGGATATTTTATGAAGTCCGTAGTCATATTCCATTACACAGAACTGAAATCTACTGGAAATAAAAATGGTGTGTGGAGGTGTTTTCCTACAGCAAGGCAGGCTATATTAGCCCTACTGAGCAGTAAAGTGGAAGGGAGGCAGAAGGCAAGCAGGAAGCAGACAGGAGCCAAGAGGGGTGTGAGAGGAGGAAGGCCCCTCCCTTGAGCCGGCCAACTGGGACAAGAGAGCCTGACTAAGGACTGAGTTTCCAGAGGCCCATTCCATTTCAGATGACTTATTTAGGCATTACTTTATTTATACCCCTGCCTCATTCCACACTGCCTTCTGATCTGATCTGTTGATCCTCTCCCCTCCCCTCACCCTTTCAAATTAAAGGTCATCAGGATAGATTTCCTTGGGGGCCCAGGCTACACCTGTTTCTTGCACGTGCTCAAATGGGAAAACGGCCAAGGACTAAATACAACCACTTCGTCGTTGGGGAGAAAACTGAGACCCAGAGAAGTTGATGAAACAGCTCAAGATCACACAGCTAATAAATGGCTAAATCCTGATTTTGCCTAGATGCGAGCCTAGGTATTCTGATATTCCTAGTTTGCTGACAACATTCTTTTATGGTTCAAATAACAGGAACTCACTTCCCAGTGGAGATCTTTCCTAAATGGAGTGAGAATGTCATTTAGTGGAAAAAGAAGATTCCCTTACAAGTTGGGGTACACTCAACTTTGCAGGAAGCTAGGCTTATAAATGTGAGAGTGTGGGAAAGGGGTACACCCATGCCTATGTAGTGATTTCTGTTAATTCCACATATACACACACATGCATGCACATGGGTACACTTTCCTACTCTTCAGTTGCCCAGAAAACTGAGCCCATCACTAGTGCAAAAAGTTCTTTTTAGGATGCAGTAACCATTTGAAACATGACTCCATAGTGGTCTGTAGCGCCTCAAAGTGGATGAGAGGTGACCTCATCATTTGAGCCTCTTCTTGTTCAACTGCAGGCCCCAGTCTCTCCCTTTCTCTCTCTCACTCCCCCTACTGTCTGTCATTTTGTCTGTCACACTTAGTCTATTTCTCTCCTCTATCTCCTGTTCTCTCTTCTTTCTTATCTCTTTCTTTCATTGCTATCTCTATGTGTATCTCTTCATGTCTCTCTGTCTTTCTCTTTCTCTCTCTGTTCACCACACTTCTTTTTATCTTACTTACTTGCACACTCTCTCTGTATCTCACTCCTTCCCTTCCTCTCTCTCTTCCAAAAAGCCCTCAAAGAATCTCAGGCATAAGCTGACCAGCCAGAACTGGCCTGTTCAACTCTTAACTGGCTATCTTCCTTAATCTTTCTATAAAAATAAGTCGTATTTCCAACCTAGATTAATGGTCTCTCTGTGAAAAAAAAAAAACCTGGGTCTTTGCCCCTGAGCACCCCTCCAAAGACTTGGCATAGAGTTGGGAATACAACAGGTGCTCAGAGAATACTCATTCCCCTGCCTTAGCCGCCCCCCCCCCAATGACTGTTCAGAAATCACAAAGCTATTCTTAACCTCAATACCTCCTCTTTGGAGCTGAAATAATTCATGGCAACTGGAAAGGAGAAGAGCCTCCCAGAACACAATGAGCACATATGCCTTGAGAGGTCTTCAACTCACCTGACCCCCAGGAGCAGTATATCATTTGTCCCAGGGCCTAGCCTCCTGGAGCCAGAGTAGACCAGCCATGAGCAAGGGTATTTTGGTCTGATTCCCACAATACCTGTCACCTCAGGCTCCTCACAACCTTGCCTACAGATTTCCCCCATAGTCAAATCCCAGTCTTAGTCTCATTGCTTACTAGTTGTGTGAGCTCATGTTTAATGTTTGTTTCCCCCATCAGACAGTGGGTTCCATGAGGGCGAAGTCTGTGTCTGTCTTTTTACCATTATAGCCCCAGTGCCTAGCACAGTGCCTGGCACAGAGTGGGCGTGCAATATGCATTTGTTGAATAAATCAGCAAACAATCCAATTATGCTATGTAAATCTCCATTTTCTCTCCTATAGGATGGGCAAAATACCAACTCCTTTCTAGGACTCTTAGGAGAGTGAAAGAAAGGGCACCTGGGTGGTTCAGTCAGTTAAGTGTCTGTCTTCGGCTCAGGTCATGATCCCAGGGTCCTGGGATCGAGCCCCACATCGGGCTCCCTGCTCCCCGGGAAGCCTGCTTCTCCCTCTCCTACTCCCCCTGCTTGTGTTCCCTCTCTCGCTGTGTCTCTCTCTAATAAATAAATAAAATCTTTAAAAAAAAGGAGAGTGAAAGATGATAATATATGCAAAGTGACTGGCATACAAAAGGTGCTCAATAAATGTAAGAACCTTGCAGTGTTGTTGGGAAGACAATATAACATGACACATAGAGAATTGACTAGCACAGTGCCTTGCACAAAGGAGGCCCTCAATAAAGGTCCATGCCCTTCCACATCTTTACCACAGCCTGTAGCCAGAGTTGCAGGAGGACCAGCTAGGAGTGAGTCCCTTCTCAACTGCCTCCAGAAATGTGGGCTTCTACCTTCTGGTAGCCTCTTTCAACAGCCCTAAGCGGGTGGACACAGACTGTAATCCCCAAGGCCCTGTCTTCAGCCCCTGCCCAGCCTTTCCTGACTAATTAGATGAGTAACGGTGTTTACTGTCTCTGGCTGGGCAGCTGACGGATGGTCGAGGCTGCAGATCATTAACCTTTCCAGGGTTCCCAAATGTTCTCATTAAGGAGCCCTGTCCTATATCTTTTTCCAGCCCCAAGCTGAGGGCTGTGGGGCTGGCTGGCAGGGTGGGACGTGACTGCAGCAGTTCTGGGGAGAGTTCTCTGCTGTAGCCTCAAGGATTTTGTCTGTTCTTCCACCCCCCCACCTCTTCCTTCAGAAAGCTTCCAGAGATATATTCTCTTGGGAAACCCCCATCGAGAATATATTACCCTCCTTGCCTCCTCTATGTCTCACCAGGGTGTGAGGATCAATTTGGGACTGAAGGGCTACTGGAAAGATCCTCAGAACTCCAGGATAATAGAGCCCCAGAACACCTGAGGCTTATCCTGATTCTACGTCTAATTGGCTCTGTGACTTTGAACAAACTACCTTGCCTCTTTCTGCCCTGTTTCCCTGCTTTTGGAATGAGACTCTTTGCTCTTGAAAGGCTTTTCCAGCTCTTGGGATCTCTGTTTCAGAGGCAGGGGTAGTGGCATATTACTATAAGACAGAACTCAAGAGATATTGCTCACAAATTATGACTCCACTCCAGTACACCAATCAATCTAGTTTCTAAGAGAAATCTTTACTCCCTTCATGCTTCTCAGAAGGTCTCTATGCAGGATCTTCTGTTTTCCTAGAGGCATACTTCATGATAAGATTGTAGGAAAGGAAGTCCAAAGAGCTGGTGGTCAGGATTACTATGGAAAGTTTGGGAAAGCTGAGTATGTAGCAGGACAGGGTTTGGAGGACAGCCATAAACAAACAAATTCTCTAAGCTCTCATGGCAGAAATATGCTTCTGGGTTCTGCATCTAACTAGTTGTATGACTCTGGATGAGTTGCTTAACCTTTCTGGGCTTTAGTTTGTTTAACTGTAAAATAGAAATAATAACAACCAGAGTGGCTTAGGATATTCAGTGAGACAAATAATATAAAACTCCTAGCTTCGAGCCTGCATTTTCCCAAAGAGAGTAAAATCTTGCCCCATTTTATCTTGATCAAGCCATCATCTTCTTACTGAAATTAAAGGGGTGAAATTTTAGCACACTTTCTTTCAACTTTCTCTACCAGCCAGTCACAGAAGCTTGGAATATCCAGCAGAAGATGGGTATGGTACATGTGTATTTTAACTGGGCAAAAGTATCAAATGGGAAGATGGAGCGGAGTGAGCTAACACATTTGCAGGGATAAGTTTACCTGATAAGCCTTTTAGTACCCAGAGCACAGTGATGGGATCCAAACCAGAGAAGTGGAAATGACCAAGGCAAGAGTTATGGAAGGGCTGAAATACAGGACATTAAAGGAGGAAATCCTCATGGCTCTTCCTCTCCCTTTCCCCTCACTGTATCCAAACCATTATGAAGTCTTGTCTAGCTCCTTGAATAACTCATTAAACTTAAACTCAACATTTCAGAAAGTGAACTTACTGTCTTACCCTTAACATGCTCCTGCTCCCTCAGTGTTCCCCATTTCAGTGAATGGCACGACCATCCACTGTAAGTCCCATATAAGACACTGGGCCACATCTTTCAGTCATTGATCTCTTTGTAATCCATAGTCAACCTCTAAACCCAGTATATTTTACATCCAAAATATGCCTCAAATCTGCACACTTCTCTCTGTCTTTACTCCTAATGTCTAGGCTATATTTCAAGCCAATTGAATCAGAATTTTGGAAGGTAAGACTCAGGAATCAGTATTTTTTTAAAGCTCCCTATATATGAGTCTAACATGTAGCCAAGGATGAGAACCACTGCTCTATACATTATCCAAAGGGATATTTTCAAAACATAAACCATACCCTGTTACTCTCTTGCTGAAACCCTTTCCTGGATTGCCATTGTGCTTAGAATAAACTCCATGCTCTTTCCCACGGCCTACAAGATCCTCTAAAAGACAGTCCCTGTTGATCTCTCTATTATCTATATCCTCCCCTTTCTTCTTACATGTCAACCATATTGGATTTCTTTCTGTACTCCCAATACACTAAATTCATTTCCACTCGGAGACTGACATTAGCTGTCTTAGTATTCCCAAACTCAAAGGCCAACGATGAGGTCCCTGCTCTGTTCCAAGAAGGCTATCTTGTCTGTACAAGGAAGGAAGGTAAACCAAAAAGCAGTGAAGAGGCTTAGATTTTCCCTTAAACTTTTCCTCAATGTTTCTCCATCTATGGCTCTAACATACCACTGGAGTTGGTTTGTACAGTGTTTCCCATACCATCTGTTACAGTAGAGTAAATAAGTAAAATGTGCTATAGTCATATAACAAAATACTACCAATACAGCAAAAAAAAAAAAAAAGAAAAGAAAAAAAACTACTGGTACACTCAAAAATATGGGTGAATTTTATAGACATAATGAGTAAAAGAAGGCAGACACAGAATACATTGAAGAACAAGCAAAACTGAATGATGCCAATAGAAGTCAGACTGGTTCAGTGGTTCTCAAAGCACCAGTAGCACCTGAGAACTTGTTATAAATGCACATTCTTGGGCCCCACCCAGATCTAACTGAATCAGAATCTCTGAAGGTGAGGCCCAGTCATCTGTGCTTTAACAAAACCTCCAGATGATTCTGGACTAGTGGTTATTGCTTAGGGGAGTATTGACTGAGAAGGAGCATGAAAGAGCCTTCTGTGGTGCTTGAAACATTCCACAGCATCGAAAGGCAGTAAGTGCTATTATATAAACAAAGAGGACAAATTCTGAAAAGAATGGGAGTGGGCTAGGGTGTGGAAACAGGACATGGAGTGACTGAGGGAATTAGAAGTGGCAGGGGTGAGGAGAGGAAGAGGGTAGCTCCAACTGGTGCTAATTACATTTGCCAGGCTGATACTCTCCATTTGAGCTCAGCTGCCTCCTTGCTCTCCAGCATCCACCTGCAGATTCACCCCCTGCAAAATCCCCCCCCCCATTTTTCATACCCACAGAGTAATGTTCACCATGGACACTGGATGCTGACCTCTCTGCCTTTGAAAGTTTCTTTCCAATTAATAGAACTCTCATTTCCATAATGGGATGAGCCAGTTCTGTTCCAAGAGCCATTTCATTTGGCTGTGGCTCTGGATAGTGGTGGAGGGAGCAGGAGATCTCACCGAGTCTGCCAGAGTGATCATTTTCCTGTCCATTCCATCAGTCCACTTACTTTAAGAGCCTGTCAAGAAGAAGATGAAGTACATAACTGGGGTGCTGTATTCAAAGCTGACTGCTAGGGTGCATGACTCTGCTGACACTGACCTGGGAACAGGCCCAGGAATTCACAACACTCAACAGGTCAGCAACCAATTGATGTTGGCTTCTTGGGGACCTAGAACTATAGAAGATTCAAGCTAGAAGGACCTTAGAGAGTTTCTGGTCTATCCCCTCCTTGGATTCATGGGACACAGGTCCAGGAACACACAACAAGCTAGTAGCTCCCCCAAGAATACTTAGTAAATATTCTAGCTACATTATCCATGTATCTCCCAAAAGAAGATTATCTGTAAAAGTAAGCAGGTGGCTGCAGTTTCAGCTCTATCTCTGCTCTTTTTCTTGGCAGAGGTGGTCTCAGAACAATGGGTTTGCAATGGGAATATGTTTCCTTATTCCACTTCATTCCTAGAGAAGGAGATTTCTTCCAGAACCCTGAGAGTTGAAGATGCTTACTTTGGGGACCTGAAGAGGCAGTGCCATGTGCTACAAAATGGTCTGACACACCAGTATTCACACCAGTACCTGCCCCAAAGTTTGGATTGGAGCAGCCTGGCTCTCATTCCATAGTTCATCTGTGCCTCATACTGAGTGGTACTATAAACAGTGGCTTTCCTCCCGTGGGAGACACAGCACTCCTACTTGAAGAACTCTGTTCTGATGAGGAGAAAAGAGATCATGTGGTATGGTAGAAAGATTAGTGAAACTAAAGACAGAAAGACATGGATTCATAGTCCCAGCTCTGTCAGTTATTAATCATAGCAGTCAAATCATGTCATCTCTCTGAGCCCCATATTCTCCAAATCTAAAATGGAGCTCGTATTATCTACTTTTTAGAGTCATTGTACAGCTAAAACAATGTCCCTGGAGTACTTTACACAGTGCCAGGCACATAGTTCAAACTCCCTATATGATATCTGATATTTTTATTAGCTGGGTAATCTTGAGCAAGTCCTTCCACCTCTAGAGCCATCAGGTTCCATATCATATTTCAAATGGAGATGGTAATATCCACAAGATAGTGTTGTTACAATGATTAAATGAGGTCATGTTTCTAAAATGCCTTGCAAGATACCTGGCACATGGCAGACATTCAACACCTGTCCATTGAATTTGAATAGAGACAAAAGAGAACATATATCTAGGTAGGGGCTGGGCAGGGAGGGCCTAAGCCACAGGTTTTCCAAAATCAGGGGTCTTGACATTCAATTAGAAGAGCTGGTAATTGCAGAACCGTCAGCACTGGGTCATTTATCTTGAAGACAGGAAGCTGATCAGAGCTTGTTATGAGAAGATTTTATCCAGTAGCACCAGCTTGTTCAACATCAGTTCCTGTCACCTGGATTTTCTATGTTTCTCAAGATCCCTGGGGGACTGTGACAGGGTTTGTTTTGGAGAAACAGGAAGAGCAGAGTCCAGGACACAGACTGGCCACAGCCGGATGCCTTGATTCTATTCCTTGGACTATGGCAGCTTAATCTGACTACTGCAGGGGTTGGGGAGCACTCGGGCAAGTGGAATAAATAGATAGTCTTTAGACAGCAAGAGAGTGCTAGACATGGGGCCTGAATAAGTGTTTTGAGAGTGTAGGTAGAGCATCAAAATGTCTGCTTTGGAGGGACCAGAAGGCCATTTCAGCCCGGCTTTGAAGGATGAGTAGGAGTTCAACAAGTAGGAGTCGAAGAGAAAAAACAGTGTATGCAAAGGCAGGGAGAAGTCACATAGCATGGTACATTTGGAAAAGGGATTCAGTGAAGCTCAAGTGCAGATTGTGTGAGGAATGGAAATAAGGCTGGACGGGAAAAGAATTGTGAATTTCCTTGTAGGACAAAATAGAGTGTGGATTTGATCTTTTAAAGAAATGGAGAGTATGAAAAGTTTTAAGCTGGGGCCCAGTGACATGATCAGATTTGTGTTTTAGAAATCTTACCTGGCTACACTATGGAGAACGGGCTGCAGGGAGGAGAGACAGAGGCATGTGGACCAGTTTGGAAGCTGTTGCAATAGTCTGGGTAAGAAACAATGAAGGGCTGTCCTAGGGTAGAGGTGGTATGGGGCAACAGGGATAAAGAAGAACTAGACCTTGGTGATGGGTGGAATATGAGAGTTGAAAGAAAGCAGGGGTGAGGGGGTGACTCTGAAGTTTATAGTTTAAAACACTGGGTTAGTGGTGATGCCATTAACCGAGATAAGGAACACACAGTTGGGGAAGTAATGAGTTATATCAAGTTTGAGGGATAAGAGAAAGACTGTCTAGATAAACATGACAAAGCCTGCTATTTATTTTCTGTGTGCCCCGCATGGTATGTTATCCATGTTTTTCTTCTTGAACACTATAGTTTTATTTATTTTCCCAACTTTATTAAGATATTATTGACATATAACATATGTAAGTGTAAGTTGTACAATGCGATGATTTGATATCATATATAGTGCTGAATGATTACCACAATAAGGTTAGTTAACACCTCCATCCTCTCACACTATTGCCATATTTTTGTTGATAATATTTAAGACCTACTGTCCCCACTTTCAAGTATATAATATAGTATTTTTAATTATAGTCACCATGCTGTACATTAGAAACAACCCTATGAGGTAGACTAATTACTCCCATATAACTGATGAAGAAACTAAGACCCAAAGAGGGCCTGAGTGACATGCTAAGTCTAGTCTGACCACAGGCTTCTGGTATTTGCACTTTCCCCCTCTGCCAAGAGAGACAGACAAAGCTTTAAGGACAAGTTCCCTGCATAAAAGCTGTGAGAGATGGGCCTATCATTGTTCTGCAAATGCCACCCAGACCCTAAATTGGCACTGTGCCAATTTCCAGTCATTTCCTATCATTCCATTTGAAACAACTTTTAGGGATTAATCTGGGGAAAAGTGCACCCCAGCCTGGGAGGCTCTGTGCAACTTGGGTGTTGACAACAGAAAAGACTCTCAGACGCTATTCTACATGATCAGTACCTAGAAGCTTCCACAGGGTGCCATAGCTCCTCTCATTTGCTCTGGACCTAGGCCCAGACTCATTCCCAGTGGCTGCCAGAAAAATAACTATGGTCACAAACACACAGGCATCACGCTGTTTATAAAGAAGCAGGCAAGTGTTGGGGGCTTTTAGTACCCACGGGGAGTATATCAGGAAAGACTTTTAGAATTGTGATATTTTGTCCATTTGCCTTTTTCCCAGTCTTAGATACCTCTCCATGCAAGAGGCATCCCTTCAACAATTACCCCCTGAATGGTCTTTCTTGGTTTTATTCTTTATTTGCCTCCTATCGACCACTTCCATCCTCAGGGGCTTTTCGAAGTCACTCCAAGACCTCTGTGGTTTTAATTAACCAAGTGGTTTGGTGCCATCATCCTCCTTCCATCAATTTATTAGTCATTTCCTTCTTGGGCTCATTAATGAACATACTTAATAACACTGTTTCCAGCCCTGAGTCTCTGAAGCCCTCCCCCTTGCCCCCCTCCCACAGTGCCTTTCTCCTTGCCAAGAACTGCTGGACACTCATACCTTGGTCCTTTCCCTCTGTACCAGTTTGAAATTCATAAATATGAACTTACTCTCCAGGATTGAAGGAGAGTCTCTGGGCATGTGTGTGGGCGTGGGGGTGCATATGCATGTGCGTGAGAGGGAGGGAGAAGGGAGAGTCTGAGAGAAATGGACATAAAGAGAACAGGGAAAGATAATGAAAAATTTTCCATAATAGGGTTTTTATCCACAGGCCTTTTGAAAATCAATTACATATAATGCATATCCTTTATCCCCTCATCCACAACCTGCTCTCACTACCATCACTGTGTCACCGCTCCCCTAAAAACATGAATCACAGTCTCATAAAATGTCACAACTAGAAGGGGCCTTAAAGACCATCTAGCACCAATTTCTGATTAATCAGATGAGAAAATTGAGGCTTAGATGGGACCAGGCTATTGCTCACTTGGGGTCACTAGTAAAGGACCCCCCCAACCACCTTCCCTCACTGAGTGTGACAGGTAGTAAATAGACTGTTGGCTATTAACAGTAGAGCATACACACACGTGTGCATGTGCTCGCTCACGCATCTTCTACCTAAACTCCATGAGCAAATTCCTGCTCCAGGGTTAAGAGGACAGACTCAGGAACCTGTTGTTTGGGTTCAAATATTAGTCATTGCATTTGTTTCCTGGGGCTTGTGTAACAAATTACCACAAACTAGTTGGCTTAAAACAACAGAAATGTATTCTCCCACAGGATAAGAGGCAAGAAGTCCAACATCCTGGCATTGGTGGAGTTGGTTCCTTTGGAGAAACCATTCTATGCCTCTCTTCTGGCTTCTGGTAGTTGCCTGCCATCATGTTCCTTGGCTTATAGACGTAAACTATCTTCACGTGGACTTCCTCTCTATTTCTGTGTCCTCTCCTCTTTTATAAGGACACCAGTCATTGAATGTAGGACCCACCCTAAATCCAGGATGATTTCATCTCAAGATCCTTAACTAATGACATCTGCAAAGACCCTATTTCCAAACAAGGTCACATTCTGAAGTTCACGGCAGACATGAATTTTGGGGAACACTATATTAACTCACTACAATCATAAAAATTCTCAGAGCTTCAGCCTCTTCATCTGTAAGATAGAGATAGTAACACTCCTCATATTCCTTATTCAAGGTTTTGAAGATTAAATAAGTGAATAGATGGTAAAGCACTCAGAACAGTGCCTGGCACACAGTAAGCACAATATTGGCATTTTAGTCCTAGTGAATCCTGAGGTCCTTAGAAAGTTCTGCCCATTTTTCTCCTTCTTTTATTTTCCTTTCCTTTTCTTTAAAAAAAAAAAAAAAAAAAAAACTTTGTATCTCCCAGACTGAGAACCGTGTTTGGCACATAATAGGGGCCCATTAAATATTTTTGAAATGAATCCATGGGTGTTTTGGAATCACACCCAAGGGAAGCCAATCTCCCCAGGCTGATGCGAGCTTGGAAGACTCACACAATTCTTGAACTGGAGAAGCTAGAATTCATCCAATCTCTTGGGGAAACAACCGAAATGGCATGGGGGTTGTTGTGGGTGCAGGCTTACAAACACTGTTGAAGGACACCCTTAGGCCACACACAGCACTAAGAGAGACCATATGGTTATTTGAATCATTTATCTCTGTGGATACAGCTACAGCTATGGAGGTAAGGGAAGAGAAGGAGAAGGGAGGCAGGCAGGCAGGCAGGCAGGCACCAGCTGCTGGCTGACCGGGTCAATGAGTGCCAGCAAGTCTCTGAGTACAATCCCCCAAAAGGTTTCTAGGGAAACTGCTACCAGGTCTAAGAAAAACTGTCCCAGAGCTCCCTATGGGCTGTGTCTTCAATCGGATATTGTCACCCAAAGGATGCCCTTACTAGGAAAAGTGCCTGGCAGGCACTGAGCCAGCTGCCCAACTGTCCCTCAGGTCTCAGTTACCTTTCGTTCCCTCCCCTCTGGGCAGGAATTTGCTCCTGGGGTTTGAGTGGAAGATGCTTCTGTATGTGTGGGTATGTGTTTCAGTGTGTGTGTGTGTGTGTGTGTGTGTGTGTATGAGGTGTTCCTGAGTGGAAGATGCCTCAGTATGTGTGTGTGTGTGTTTCATTGTGTGTGTGTGTGTGTGTGTGTGTGTGTGTGTGTGTGTGTGTGTGTGTGAGTATGAGGTGTTCCTGTACCTGTTTGTTTGGAGGGAGTGTTGCTCTCCAGGGCAGGAATGTGTAATCTAAGCCAGCTTCCAAGGCTAAGGCTAGCAGAAGAGCTGAGATCCAAAATTAGCACACTGACTTGAAGCCTTAGCCTGAATACATAAGTGTGCACATAAAAGGGGCCAGTTAGGGTGGGCATGAGGGCGGGGCATCAGTGAAACTGGAATTGGGTCACTCTTAGTGGGAATGCAGGTTCATGGAGCTATCCCCCACCATCCTTCCCAGAACCATGCAGTATGAGATGACCAGCTAAGAGACCATCAATAGCTGGAATTTGGAGCTCAGTATGTGACCTGATTAAGAA
Organism: Callorhinus ursinus; assembly: GCF_003265705.2. NCBI lineage: Eukaryota > Metazoa > Chordata > Mammalia > Carnivora > Otariidae > Callorhinus > Callorhinus ursinus. The sequence continues at coordinate 3,726,537 of NW_027397095.1, forward strand.
TTCAGTTGGTGGCCAGGATAAGGGCACAGAACTAGAGAACATTTATTTATTGACTAGGTACCAGGTGCCAGGCACTGTGTTAAACTCTTCACTAACATTGACCATTTGTTCTTCAGAATCTCCCTGAGTTAGTTATGAATGGTATTCCCCTTTCCTAATGAAAAAGTTGAGTCTTAGAGGGCACACAGCTAGGAAGTGATAGAGCCAGGATCAGAACCTATACAGGTTGACTCCAAAGCCCATGCTCTTAACAATTTAGCTGCATCGCCCTCAGAAGAGGGCCCCCAAGGCTGGGGCTGTGGCCAGTGTTGGGAGTTTGGTCTTCAGACAAATTTGGGGGTCTGCTTCCTCGTGGTTGTTCTGCTACTGTTTTTGATTAATTGCTGCAGCAAAAATGTGAGGATTCTATGTGAGGTAGTGCCCCCTTGTGGGTAGAGCGGTGGTAGCAAGTAAATGAGGGATTTTTGAAGATTGCATTTTTCTTTGTAGATTCTGGGTGTTTGATTGGACCCAGAGTGCTTGGTGGGACCTAGGGTGCTTGCAGTCCAGGAGGGCTGGCCGATGAAAAGGACAAAAGTTGTCATGAAAGTACTGAGAGAAATGCCCTAAAATGAACCAAACCGAAGGCAAGGGTCTGGGGCAAATAATGTGCTTTAAAGCTAAAGATGCTAAAAAGGAGTTGAGGGAAGAAACAAAGAAATCAGACTCAATTTCTCCTAAGACAACAATGGCACATGGTGAGTGACTAATAAATGTTAGCTATATGATGAGGACCCAAATCTCCTCCCTGAGCTCCAAACCACATATTCACTTGTCTTCTTGGCATCTCCAATTGGATAGCTACCTCCAACATGATATATCCAAGAGTCAAACTCATGACCCTTCCACACATCCCAAACTAGTCTTCCTCTAGTGCTATTGTCTTTGTGACTCACACCATTGCCACATAGCTACACAAGTCCTATCCTAGGAGTCAGTCCCCTTCCTCTCACTCAGCCCACATAGCTAATCCATGAACAAGTCCTGTAGTAATGAGTGTGAGGAGTTCAGCATCATTGTTAAGAACAGAGATTTCAGAGTCAAATATGGTTAAAAGCCTAGTTCTACCATGATTAACCATGTAGCCAGCCCTCTCCAAGTCTCAGTGTTTTCATCTCTACAATAGGGACAATAATGGTGTCTAGCTCATTGGATTGCTGTGAGGAATAAATGAATTAGTACATATATATGTCTTAGAACAATGCCTAGGACATAAAAAGCACTCAATAACTGGTAAGTGCTGTTTTTATTAATGTGGCTTTTTTTTTTTTTTTGGTAGCTGTTGCCTTGGCTTCCTCATTACTGTGACCATCCCTCCATGTGTTTACTTATGTGGGAAGCAGAACTGCAGGAAATGAATGTATGAAATGCTCATAGTTAAATCTGGTTGCTGAAGCCCCAGATGACCTTAACTCAAACAGAACAGCACAGATGGCTCAGACCCTCATCTATATTCCAGTTTTGTTAGAAGGAGGTTGGTGCTGACCTGATACATGGTGAAACCTGGCATTTAGAGGAGGCCAAAGCCAGACCAGATGAAAATAATCATTAGAAACATTCGTTTGATCACTAAAATTTTATTAACCGAATCCCTACTATATGCTAGACACTGAAGAGATAATTGGATCAGACACAGCCCTGACTTCAAAGACGTCACACTATCTGAAGACTGCACACAAGAACTGTGGAGGCTTCGAGTCACTGATCCACTCCCTCCGTGGCTGTGATTTAAGCTATTCATTGAAGATTTCTCAGCATCAATTCTTCCATCTTTGCCATGGGATAATTGTTAGACAAGTCTCCCTATTAAAACCCTTACTTATATGCCCCAGAACCCTTGCCCTAAGGAATAGATCACAACCCCAAATGTGGAGTCACACAGCCCAAGGGTCAAATCCCAGCTTTGCCAGTTTGTAACTATGTAACTTGGAGGTGCTCATTTAACCTCCCTAAGCTTCTGTCACTTCATTTGTCCAATAAAGTTAATAATAGGACTACCTACCTCATGGGATTATGGAGGAGCAAAAGAGCTCATTCATATAAAGCAGTGAACACAGTGCAGAGAGTAAGTGCTTGATTCCTATTGGCCATTATATCTAATGTACAAGTATATAGAAATGTTCTGAGAAGGAATGGCAAAGACCCTGAGAATGTTCATGTATTGAAAACATGGAAGGGTGTCCACAAAATAAAATATTGTCTAAAGCACAAAAAGTCCTACCACAGCCCAGTTTTATCACACATTACCTAGCTGGGTCATAACAGGGCTCACAGTGTGAAAAGTTGAGCCAACTTAGGGGTCTTAAATAATGAGATTAGAGGTCATGATGTCCTGGCTTTGAATCCCACTTTTTTTTCCAGGGAGAGCCTTCTAGAAGTGACATATTTTTTCCATGGTAGTTTGCAGCTCAGATATGCTGTAATTAGGGAGAAAGTGGCCCTAGGTTGGGGTCTCATGGGCCATATAACCGGGATTTTCATACTTCTGTGGCGGTAGGACAGAAATAGCATGCTTTTTCATTCGGTTTCATTGCTGTTATTGTTTTGTTTGTTTACAAGGAGGCAGTGTTGTTAGCTGCTGTGAGTATGGTCTCTGAAACCAGACTGCCTGGGTTCAAATTCCAGCTATGCCACTTGCTCTGTGACCTTGCGCCAGTTACTTCATTTTTCTGAGCCTCAGTTTCATCCTTTATCGAATAGTAATAATAATATACCTCACAGGATTGCACTGAGGATGAAGTGAGATCACATACATAAAAATCACCCAGTCCCATATCTGGTACTCAGGAAGCTCAGGAAGCTGACTCAGTAAGCTTCACCTTGCAGATGAGGAATTGAGGAGGAGGGAGGCTGACAAATCCTCTTTACCCCGAATTCCGTCCTCCCTAGTGCTTAAAATTCTATGATTACAGCCTCATACCTTCAGTTAAGTTCTCCAGATGCTTCCTCTTGAAGGCAAAAACACCTGGAAGTGGCCACACCCTCAACTGGAATCCACCTGAGTAGAAATTGGGTCCCTGGCAGCTGGTGGCCAGGCACAGAGTTGGGGTAGTCACCAAGGAGAGAGGGGCCCAGAAGAGAAGTGAGCAGGTATCAGAAAAGAACTTCATCAGCCTCTCAACTGTCCTTGAAGATGCTCTGGGCAATGTGGGGGGATTGGAAGGGCCCCCAGGCACCTGCTTGCCAAGTTCAACACTTGTACAATTATGAGGCAGAAGGATAACGTGCAATACTTCCCTCTACATGTGCAGGATTTTCTTAATTAACTTGTCTTTGAACCATTAATTTTATTGCTTGTTGTCTCCTCACCCTCAATGGCTCAGCCAATGGGCACACCCACCTGGCATTTCCAATCTTGTTTCTACAAAGACTGTTACCTCAGAACTGCTTTGTGTAGTTTACTCACCCCTGACTCTGATGGGCCCCAAATGAGCAGAATTTCATTCAACAAGTTTGATTCCTTGGATCCTGTCTGGCACAGTGGAAGGAAAGTGAGCTGAGTACCTAGGAATTTCTAAGTTTGAACCTCAGCCCTGTTGTATGATCTCAGCTAAGTTGCCTAACCCCTTTGGGTCTCAGTTTCTTCATTTTTAAAATAGGTATCAGGATACCTACTGAAGATGATTACTGTGAGGATGAAATGGTGTAGCAGGTGTTAATACACCCTTCTCAGAGACTACCCCTTCTAGGTTCTGGAATCATTTAGCATGCAAGGAGGGATGAAGAATGGATAGTGGGCAGTGAGCAGAGCCTGGAGGCAAAAGGGGAATAATAAAAAGAGAGGTAGATGCGAATGGAGGGGTGATGGGGAGCTAGTATTACCACCTTATAGCTTCTATGCTCTATGTTCTCTATGAGAGAAGACAGGCCAACGCCTGAGTGTATGTTGGGCAGGGAGGAAGGCGGGAGGGTGGAGGAGCCCTGGGATCTATCTTCAGTGCTAACGTCCACATGGCGACTGTGTATAGCTTTTGGCCCCCCGCAGTGGCTCACCACCCACAGTTCTAGAAATTGCCTTCCACTCCAGAAAACCTGCTTTTTTCTCCCTCCTCTTTTCTCCCTCTCTACTTCCTCCTGTCCTTTCTCTGGTTTCTTTTCTGTGTTTCTCCATCTTTCTTGTCCTCTAGAAGTTAATATCTCAATAAATATGTCTCTCCATCTCTCTGCCTCTGTCTCCGTCTCTCTTTACACAAAAACACACGTGCGTGCGCGCACACACACACACAGATATACTGTATGTACCTCTTTATCTCTGTCGACCTCGCTGTCTATAGCAGTCTCTCTCTCTCCCCCACCCCCTCCTCACTGATCCTTCTTCTTTCACCCTGATGGAAAAGTCTTTCTCACACTTTCTTGAACCCTGTGGAATTCCCTCACAACTGATGGAGAATCCGAGAAAGTGCTCAAAGAAGGGTGGCGGTGGCTGGTATGAGGAAGATTTACCACTGCCAGAGAAGGAGAGAGGGAGCTTTTCCTCCCTCCATCTATAAATGGCCTGAAACAAGTCCTCTGGGACAACCCCCTCTTTCTCAACTAGCCATCTTCAAAAGCAGCCCTACCATCTGTCGCAGCCCTTCTGCCCCATGATGAACAGGCTGCCATCCAGGTTACAATACAGTGAAAGGAGCCTGGAAGGTGTAAGTCATCACAGGCCAAGGGGGACTGTGGCAGATGGTCATGGGGGAGGCCAGGGGCAGTTACTAGGGACAAGGGAGGGGATAGATTTCCATACATTTGGCCCTAGGATCTCTTCTGCTTGTCAAATGTTCACATGAACATCCTTAGAAAATATCTCAAGGATCCTTGGTGTTAGGGACATAATGTTTGAGTCAACCTTCCCCCCAAATGCTTCTTTATGTCATCCTAAACCACCAACCTCATCCTCACCCCCTGACCCAAGCACTTGGCTTATAGAGAGGCTCAAGCTTCAGGCGGGAGGCAAGCCATGTGACCTTTATGAGCTCGTCCAATGTTAGACTCCACTGATCATATGCTATGCTTAGGTTCAACACCTGTTTTATAGTGCAGTTCTGCCACCTCCTGAGCAGCCCTGAGGTGGTGGTATGAAAAGAACCTTAAAACCGAAACCACAAGCCTTAGTTTAGGGTTCTAACTCCCATAGTCCTCCTGTTTGTTACAGTGGTGCTGAGTGGTTTCAGGAAGCATTTCCCAGTTGAATAACCCCCCTGAAAAGGAAAAATATATATATAGAGATCCCAATTATTGACTCATTTTCATTACAGTGTTAAACTATGTACGAAGAGAAAACAAACTGTAAGCTCTTGATGCTTATGGCTGATACACAATAATAAAGCTGAAAGAAACTTCCAAATGAAGTGTAAACAAAAGTACAAAACCAATAAAAATCACATGAACAGTAATGATTTTAACAAAGTGGATGAGGTTGTTTTTCTAAAATTAAATTGCTGTTCAGATCATGACTGCGATGCCAACTGGGATACAGGTTCTTTTGAGTGCGTCGTGCTATATTGCTTCGTGCCAGGCGATGACTCAGCTCTCGTATTACTTTTTTCCTATCAGATCTACTGCTAAACTGTCACTCCTACAGCCCTCGGGGACATCATTTGGCCTTCACTGGGACTAAGCCATCATTTATGTACTAAGTCTTCCTATGTTTTTTTTTTCCCCCTCATTAGTCCTTGACAATGCAAGTAGGACAACGTGAAGCTAATGAGATCTTTTACACAAAATGTGGCAGAGATTGCTAGTTATCTACCCTACAAACCACCCCCTTCCTCCCCTAATGTGCCCAACTAAAATGCTGTATTCCACGACTTCCTTTGTGGCTAATGTGGCAATACCACAAATCTCTGGCCAGTGAGATATAAGTGAAAGTGTTATTTGGCATTTCTTGGAGATCTAAAAGGTGAGGGGGCTGGCCCTTCCCTGCCCTTTCCTCCATGTTACTGCTCGGAACGAGCAAGTATTAGCTGGAGCTATAGCAATCAACTTGGATCACGAGGACAAAGGGCATGCCTTAAGGACAGAAGGCAGAGAGCTGGGAGGAGTTGGCGGTCCCTAACAACTGCACACCCCATCTCCGGACTTCTTTGACCTGATAGAGAATTAACCTTCTATCTTGTTTAAACCACTGTCGTTTTGGATTTATTTTCCTATTACATGCAGTCTGATCTGATCCTGGTACACTGAGGCAGATGTAAATGAGGGTCCAGAAATCCTATGGCTACCCTTAATTTTATAAGGTGGCCATCCAGATGGATGATAGAGAATAAGCTTATATCATTCCGTTTAGATTTTCATTGCAATAAAAACACAATTTTAAAATTATCACAGAGAACTCTGGTAACCCCTAAGAATATTCCATACCCAAAGAGACTTTCAGAGCCCAGAAGAAACTCTGGCTTAGCAGTTATTACCCAGAAAGGATCTAGGAACGTAACACTCAGGTGATGAGGTACAGACCATTAAAGCTCTATTGGGGATCACGCGACCCTGAGCTTCTGTCTCAGGCTAGAAGAAAGCTAAGTGGGAAGCCTGGGTGAGCAGAGCATTGTTTGGGGGAAGAAGGCAGATGGCAGCCCCATGCTATCTAAACCTACTCCCCAGCCCTTTGTCAGACCCAGTTCCCTTTGTCCTCGCCCCACATAGCTGCATAGAAGACTGCTCCTGATGGTATCAGAAACCAGGAGCCAAGAAAGTGACTCTCATTGCTTCCTAGAACGCCAGGGGCATGAAGCAGGTGACAGGAAGGTTGAGGCCAAAGTGCTAGCCAGAAAGGGTCAGCTTTCTATCCCTCCGTGGGGCCCCAGCTGCTGGACTTAGCCATGGCCCTGGAAACTTGACCCCTGTGACTGAAATCCCCATGCTAATTTCAAATTTAGCACTGGGCCTCAGGCCACTTCATAAACTGCCTCCTCATTTGTTCCCCTTCCTACCACCGCCTCAGAGTTCAGAGCCAGAATTTGTTAGAAGAGGGGAGCTATGAAATATGAACCTCAGTTTGGCCTGCTTAACCTGTCTTCAAAAAATAAATCTTAATCAAGTCACTGGAGAGAATCCTTTCTGCCCTGGCCACAATGCTTTCTCTCTCAGCTCCCTTTGTCCCTCTTCCACTCATCCCCTTTTCTGACTTCCTGGAGCCCTTGCCCTTGGCCAGCCAGCCTTCCCTTCCCCTACAGGCTTTGCTGGGCCCCACAGGGTGAAGTAGTGGAAAAAACACATGTTTGGGCTACAGAATGAAAGTTAATCCTGACTCTACCACTAACTAGCTGTGAGATCCAGGGCAAGTGGCTCCCATCCTCTGAGTCTGTTTTTACTTCTGGAAAATGGGAATAGCAGTTTTCCTAATAAAGCTGCCATCACAATTTAATTAAATGAGACAAATGTGTAAACATCCCCAACACCTAGTAGGAGGGGGGGCATTTAGTCAATATGTGTATGTACAAGCATGTGTAGCCCACACCAGCCATAGCTACTCCCCAAACTTGACCTTCTTCCACTGCTGCCAGCCTCCATGAACAGCACCTACTGTCAGCCAGAAAGAAAAGAATTATTCCTTGCTCATTCCTTTACTTATCTTCCATGTTCGATCCATCACCGCATAAATCCCGTCAATTTTATCTCCCCTGTCTGGGTCACATTCTGTCTCATACTACCATGTACCTCTGTCACTGCTTTGCAAAGTTATAATTTTACATTTATGGCTGTGATTATTTGTGTTTATCTCCCTTCCTATCACTGTATTCCCAGTGTCCACTACAGTGACTACCATACACTTAGGTGCTTAATAAATATTGTTGAATAAATGAATGAGGTAGAGATAAGCCATTTGAGACTCAGAGAAGTTAAATAACTTGCCCAGAGTCACACAGATAGTAAACAACCAAGCCAAGATTTGAACTAAGATTTGTCTGATTCCTGAGCTCATGCCCTTAACCACGGTGCTAACAGTGATAAGGACGGTATACCAATGGGGTGGGGCATGGGACAGGTATGGGGTGGGGCAGAAGGGCCCTAAAGTAGCCTTTTGTCTACTTTTCCTGGGGATTGGACTTTCGGTTGAGCTCTTTGCTTTTCCAAGTTATGGGCTGCGTCATTGTGAATCTGGATCAGGATTCTAATCTGGTCGAGATGGGGTTTCACCCTTTTCCATGCCCATGCCAACTTGACCTAAGTGTGGTATGGGTATATGTGCATGTGTGGAAGTTTCAGGGAAAAGGGTTAGGCAAACCTAGGCCTGGTAAAATGGAGCAAGGTGTGGACCGACATAGACTCCCTGAATGTTGAAGGCGGTAAGGGTGGGGGGTTAGTATCACCTGGTGGTTGCACAGAAATTCCTTAAGGCTCCAGGCTCATTTCAAGTGGAAAATTATTGGGGACAAAAGTGTTGGAGAGTCCAGGGTGGAAATATGGGAGCAGAGTAGGAATAAAAATTATATTCATCATTGAGAGTTTAATGTATTTGATGCTAGTTTAATCCTCACACTGATCCAGATCAGCAAAGACCAGAATGGTTAAGTAACTTGCTTGAGATCACACAGCTAGAAGGGTGTCAGAGCTAGGACTTGGACCCAGGTCTGTCTCTCCCGAGCTCACATTCTTTCCACTATGCCATAATGTTGTGTCTTGAAACGTTAAGGAGCACAAGAAGGAAATTTGAAGGAAGAACGGAAGTCAATGCTCAGGGCAGTTCTGCTCAAGAAAAGCAACAAGCCACAGGCTTCTGAGCCCTGATGTTCCCAGGCCCTGGGAAGCTGCTGGTAAACAGCTGACAGTAATATCAAGATGACCTGTCATGTTTCCAGGCTTGCACGCTGGCCCAGCACCCTATCCTTATGCCATGCCCCTCACTCTGCCTCTTATTGGCACCAAGTTCTTGATGCCCTAGTGTTTCAATGTTAAGCACTACCCTCTTGGACCACTGCAGTATCTATCTTAGGTCAAGATTATTCTTCTACTAAGCACACTCAGCCAAGAAGCAGCAATGGCCGGCCCAGTTCATTTCCTGTAATTGGTGGTGTTTGACTGACTCATCATTCTCCAACCCTTTATTTATTGTTTACACTTATGGTTGACAGGTGCATATGTCTTCAACATACTTAATTCCTGAGTTCCCGAGATCTTGATTTGTTTTTAGACCCCTTGTCTTATGTGGAACATGGATGGTAATAGCAGAAGGAAAAGTGGCAGTGAATCCTTGTAAACATCTGTAAAAATTGGATCACACCAGCATTATGAGGGAGAGGTATGGTCTCTGCAAACACAGTTGTGTTCTGTGCCAGGAGGAACAAGGTGTGGGTGAACTTTGGGACCTAGTAAAAAAAAAAAAAAAAAAGGCTCTCCAGGGGTGCCTGGGTGGCTCAGTCCTTAAGCGTCTGCCTTCAGCTCAGGTCATGATCCCAGCGTCCTGGGATCAAGCCCTGCATCAGGCTCCCTGCTCCACGGGAAGCCTGCTTCTCCCTCTCCCACTCCCCCTGCTTGTGTTCCTGCTCTCGCTGTCTCTCTCTCTGTCAAATAAAAAAATAAAATCTTTAAAATAAAATAAAAGAGGTAATCCACACAAACTACAGCATAACCTTGGTCAAATTACTAAGCTTTTCTCTGCGTTAGTTTCCTTGTCTTTAAAATGAGAAGATGAAGAATAGTGTCTACCTCATAGGGATGTTATGAGAATTAAATGAGTTAAAAATTTTAAAGCAGAGACTGGTACCTAATAAGTGCTTATAGGTGTTTGTTAAATAAGACAATGTCAGATTCTTCTTCACTCATTCCACAAAAATCTATCAATTACCTATTATGTGCCAGGCATTATTCTAGTCACTAGGGATGCAGAAATTAGCAAGATCAATAAGATTCTCCACTTTTGTGGAGCTCAGAGGCCAGTGAGGTAAGATATACAATGAGTCAACAGTAAAATAAACAAGGCAAATATAAAATAATTATTTCCAGGAAGGAGGAGAAACAAGATAACAGAAAAGAGAGTGACAGAGAGAAGGCACAGGCACTGTTCCATAAGGTGATCAGGAAAGGCCTTTACAAGAAGGTGACATTTAAACTGGAACCCAAGTACAAAAGCAGAGCCAGATTCTGGGAGACAGCCTTCCAGGCAGAGGGAAGAGATAGTGCAAAGGTCCTGAGGTATGGTTGGAATAGAAAAGGGGAGGGGGGGAATTAGCAGGAGATGAGGGCAAAGAAGGAGACACAGACCTGATCACATAGGGTCCTGGGGTCCATGTAAGGGTGTTTAAGTTTTATTATAAATGCAGTAGGAAACCAGTTTCATAGCCCAACCACATGTTTTACATTTGAGGAAATCCAGGCTTAATGAGGGGAAGTGACTGTCCAAGATGACACACACACACACACAAAGTGTGTAGCAAAAGTGGGATAAAGACCAACCTTTTCTCATTCCCCAGCATCATGCATTCGATTCCCAGCCATATCATATTTAGTGCAAATTATATCATATCATAACATTGCAGATTCATTGAATGTCATTTGCATAAATGAAATCAATGACCTGAAAATGGGTTTCAGGTCCTCTATTCAACAATTCCTACTAAGCACGTGCTACTTGCTTAGCCCCATGCCAGACACCAAGGATGGGCAAATGCCACAGAGTTTCTGCACAGAGAGGCACTGAAGCTGCCAGCCCAGCCCCTCTCCTTCCAGTCTCCTGGGAAGGAGCAGGAACTTCTGCATTAGTAGGTAGGATGTAGGAGTCTGGTGGGAGGAAAGCGGAACTTGGTCCTCCATGCAGGCAAGCAGATGAAGTATCTATCCTCAGGAGGTCAGTCTGACATGGGGAATTGACTGTGTATGTTCATTACCTTCTCAAGATAACTAAAAGAAAAGCACTTATTTGTAAAGGAATGCCATCTCATATTGCAGAGGCTGGCTTTAGCCAAAAAGAAAGCATCAGCTGAGCAGCCTGGACTGCTAGTTTTTTAGGCTACCTGCAGCCATCTCCTTGCTAACCACAGGAAAGAATGTTCTATTTTCATAATGCTCCACTAATTCAGTGAAGCTCATCTGGGACACCCTGTCATTCCCTTCCTGGTATTTTCAAAAACAAGCTCGATAAACACTTATCTATAACAAAAGGTAAGTGGTTTAGAACACACAAGAGGGATAATTCAGCTTACAAAAATACTGACTTATGACATATTCTTTTGTTAAATAATATATTTACTTTGTAAACCATTAGGAAATTACAAGATTATAAAGAAGAAATTTAAAATTACCTGTAACTCCATAATCAGAGATAACCACTAGTAACTGTATAGTTTTCCCACTGTCCTCTCCTATGTGTCAAAAGAAAACAATCAAGATTACATTGCATATATAAATGTGTTTTTGCTATCTAAAATTATGAATACTGTCCCAATTCATTAAATAGTCTCAAAAAACATGATTTCACTAATTTCTATAGAATAGTCCAATAAAATATATGCCTTAATTTGTATAGTCTACCCCTAGTGCAGCAGTTTCCCAAATGTGGAGGTATTAGTATCATTTAATTAAAAAAATAATAATATTAAAAAAGGGATCAACGTCACATGACTTTTCAAATTCTGGTTCAAACAGAAATTTACAAGTTTCTTTTCAGTAAGACTGATCTCAGAGCCGTATTACATCAATCTGTATTGGATTCTCTAAGGGAATATGGTATGTAGCATTTTCTGTTTGTTCATGGATCCCCTTTAAAGGAATGACATCTCATTGGACTGATGCTCTATAGAACAAACATAGTGAGATACCGCCCCAGTGTGGACATTTAGAATGTTGCAGTGTTTTACTCTTAAAATCATTCTGCCATAACCATACTTGCATAGACATCTTTGCACACTCATCTGGCTTTCTCTCTAGGAGAGATTCACCTAAAAGAAACTATAGTTTATATAGTTCTAATTCTGCCCCACCTGGCTTTTTTGCTGGGTCTCCATGAACCCCATCTCACAAGGGACTCCAAGAAAAAGAGTCTCCATGTGACTGAGTTTCTTTCTGCCCAGCTCAAGGTCTGACTCTTTGTAGTATATATGTTTGGGGTGAGAGGGGTAAATAATTGTTTTTGATTTTAGGTTTTAGGTAAAAAATGGGAAGATAGTACAGGAAGTTCCCTTATACTCAACACCCACTTTCCCCTATTATTAATATCTACACATTAGTATGGTACATTTGTTACAATTAGTGAGCCAGTGTTGGTAGATTATAATTATCGAAAGTCCATGCTTTATGCATGTTTCCTTTGTTTTTACCCAATGCCTCATTTCTGTTCTGGGATCACATCTAGGCTACCATATTACATTGACTTCCAATAACTTCTTAGGTTCCTCTTTTTTTTTTAAGATTTTATTTATTTATTTGAGAGAGAGAGAGAGAGAATGAGAGACAGAGAGCACGAGGGGGAAGAGGGTCAGAGGGAGAAGCAGACCCCCTGCTGAGCAGGTAGCCCGACGCGGGACTCGATCCCGAGACTCCAGGATCATGACCTGAGTCGAAGGCAGTCGCTTAACCAACTGAGCCACCCAGGCGCCCCTTCTTAGGTTCCTCTTTGTCATGATGGTTTGTTTCTCAGACTTTCCTTGTTTTTGAAGACCTTGAAAGTTAAGGTATTTCCTAGAATGTCCCTCAATATGGATTTGTCTGATGTTTTTCTCACGATTAGACTGTGGTAATGCATTTTTGGCAGGAAGAAGTTAGAGGACAAGTGTCATTCTCTTCGCATCATATCAAGAGGATTTATTATTAATATAACTTACCACTATTGATGTTAATCATAATCAACTAGCTTGAGATACTGTTTGTCAAGTTTCTCCACTGTAAAGTTACTCTTTTTCCAGCCTTCCATACTCTTACTCTTTGGAAGGAAGTCACCCTGCAGAGCCCAGACTTAAGGAGTAGAAGTAGTGCTCCATATTGGAGATAATTTTCAAAGAGAAGATATAGCTATTTATTTGTGCCTTCAATCTTGGAATGATTTCTTTGGGTCCATTCAGGGTGTCATGGTTGTATTGAACCCAGTCTTCTCCTCTAAACACTTATTATCCATTTGGGCACATGTTCCAGATATGATATCATACAAGCACGCTGTAGCATTGACACCTGTGAAAGGTGGTTTGTTTGTTTTGGAATTCTGAATCCCCCTCAAGTTATAGAGAAAAGCAGGCACCAAAAAGTATATGGCAATGAAAGTATTTGCCTCTCAGTAAAACAGGCATTAACTGGTAAAGTTATCGTTTAAAAAACAACACTCAAAGCCTCTCAAATTGTCCTAAGGCAATACGTCAAGTGAACAAATATTTATTTAAGGAAATCTACTAAATCTTGGTAAGAAGAATGACAATCCCGCGGCATTTGAGCCATGACTCACTCACTTCCTCCTTCTTCCTCAGCTGAGCTTGGTAAGGCTCCTTCTCTCTTCAGCCCCCAGTCAAGGGACTCAGAATTTCCCCAAAAGGGACAGGACTCTAGCATTCCCCCTTCCCAACTGTGAGCTGCAAAGGTTAAATTCCTGGTGAGTGTGACCAAGAGGAATGGTGAAGGATTCTTTCCTCCACCCAGTCCCCACTGGTAGGGCAGAGGCTTTACCCCAGGTATGACTGGATAAGAATACTGGGACCCCAGTTGCCCTTGCCCCAGCTCTCTCATAGAACAGAGGTCTCACATTGGGAAAGGAAAGCAGAGAAGACCAGAGACTACTGCCCCTGCCAAGCAGCCTGGTTATAAAGCATAAGTGTCATTCCAAGAAAAGTGGCCCACTGTCTCTGCACTCAGCTCTGGAACTGTGGCTTGGAGATTTTTGCCCAGTGGCAGAGGCAAAAATTATGAAGGAATGACTAATTCTTGGAAAACATATTTTAATATACTCCTAGAGTCATCATAGTCCTAGAAGAAGAAAGATACATATGCAGTAATCAGGTCTCATTGCCTCACAGAGATTTCCCCAGCTCTCTGACCTCCACCTCCATCAACACACACACACACACACACACACACACACACACACACACACACACAGCGCAAGAACAGCCCATCCTTTGGAAGTGAGAGTGCTTTCTGGGCTCAGTCACAGTTCACAGTACAATCAGTCTAGAGAGCAGTAAAGGGGTGGCAGACATAGAGCTGGACCACATATCCCCATCCTGGGTTTCTACATGTTCAATTGCCTCTTCTTTGTGTCTCTTCTGATGCTTCTCATTTTCTGCCTTATAGTTTAGGAAATGGGGCATGGCTTGTGAGGAATAAATGAGCTCATGGAAAATACCTTTAGCTTATAACTGGCACACAGTAGGTACTTAATAAATGGAAGCCATTATTACGTCTCCTACTGATTGAATTTCCTTCAGACTGTAATTTTTATTCTAGGTAAGTGGCTCTCGATCTTAATGAGACCCATTCTCTCTCTTTTTTTTATATACATTATGACATCTCCATTATTATCCTGAAATGAAATTCACAGCTAATAAAACCTACACAGCTACACACATGATTTCAAAAATACCAATATAATGCTCTATGATGTAAAAAAGAACAAAAAGAAGATAACTTACAATTATTTACATATTTATATAACATGTAAATCTCAGGAATTGACTACAGTAGAACACTTAAGATGAAGTGGTCTGTATGAAATCACCAATAAAACACCAATTACAAATGCAGACTGACACAGGTATACTTTATCAGTGACTCTAATAGTTTGAATATTATTGATGTTGGTAACATGAATTTCCAAAGTGGAGAAAAACTTGTACAGTTCCTAGAAAAAGTACAATTCCCTCTCAATTTACATTGCAATTGGATTCCTAAAAAATTTGGTGTCTACCAAAACACTTTATGTTATGTAAAACAAATTTCCTTTCTAGGCTCTGATCATTTATAAGTAAATCTTTCACCTATATAAATGTCCAGCAGGACATCTGAAAGTCTAATGACACACAGGAGCAGTTTTCATTGGGAAGACTATCCTACAATTATATTCCTGGATTCTACCTGCTATGTGTCAGTAAGAGCCCCTACTAATTACAAAATACTCCTTAGGGCATGATATCCTTCCATTGAGAACCTTTGGAGCCACTGATCCAAACCTGAAATCATAAGCAAAAATGTGTGCACGCAAGTGCATGCGTGTCAATTCATGTCTCTCTGTGGGTGCATAGCTTTCAGATTCTTAAGAGGGGTCCATTACCCAAAAAGGAACTAAGAATGCGTGAAGGGATCCTGCTACACACAATGTACACAAACAATACAGAAGTATGTCACTGAATTGAACAGAATAATGTAGGTGCTGCCCAGTAGCATGTGGTGGGTGTGAGGCTAGCTCAGTGGTGGCAGAGCAGAACATGCCTCTATAGGGGACCATGTAGTTTATTGTTTAGGAGTGCTGGCTCTTGGAGTCACACTGCTTATTATTGTACAGCTTGATATGTGGATATTTAATTCCTCTCCTTGATCCTTCCCCTCCTCCCCAATCAAAGAAAAACTCTTGCTTTCGTGACCAATCACAAAGCTTTAAAGGCCTATTAGAGTCAATCCTTTAGTTAAGGCCCTAAGACTCCAAGAAGCCCCGGAAATCATGCACATATATTTCTTGAGAGGATTACCATAGCAGAGTTTCATTGACCTCAATGCCACCATGTTGGATACAGGTATTCAACTTGTGAGTGGTGAGCAAAAGCAAAGAGAAAGGTCCTGAGGGCTGGGCCACAGAATAAGGAGTGTCTGGAGGCTGGGTTGGGAGGCAGCACAGAAATGTTAGGAGAATGGGATAAAGGTGCTGACCAGAGAGAAGGGGAAAGATATGAAAAGGAATTTTTAACCTTTTACACTAGTCTGTTCTGATCAATTAACAAGCCAGTCACTTAGGCTTCAAATACTAGTTAGACCAAACTGAAACGATCTGTCTTAAAAAAAAAAAAAAAAGAAAGAAAGAAAGAAAGAAATACTAGTTAGAGTGGTAATATATCTTAGTAGTTAAGAGAGCAATAATACACTATATGTTAACTAAATTGAATTTAAATAAAAAATTTTAAAAAGAAAAAGAGAGCAGGCTGAGCACTCAGACTGGGTTCAAATCCTACCTCCACCATGTACCATGCAACCTCTTTGTGCTTCAGTTTCCCCTTTTGTACAGTGGAGAGGGTGATAATACTTACCTCATAGTGCTATTGAGAAAATTAAGACATGCAAAGAGCTTAGAACAGTTCCTGATGCATAGCCTACACTTGATAAACATTAGCTTTTCATGTTTACCTAGTGTGCACACCACCCTGGAATATTGTGTGTACCTTGGTTTGAGAGAAGGAAGAACCTGAGCATATTGGTCTCAACTACCACCTTTGGGAGGGGTTATAATTGACATCTTATTTTTAACATTCAACAGATACTTTGCACCAAATACCACTCCAGGTACTGTGGAGGATATAAAGATGAACAAGCTAGGTCCATGGCTTCAGTTACTACTTATATGCTAACAAATTTCAAATTTATAGCTCCAGCTCAGACATCTCTCCTGAGCTCCACACATATCAATTTATTCTTGCTGAGCCTCTCCACCCAAAATGCCAACATGTACCTCCATGTCACTGTATCAAAAAAAAAAAAAACTCACTTCCACACATCTCCCTAAACTGCCTCTCCTATGTACTTTATTGAAATTAACAATCATTCACCCAGTCACCCAAGCTAGGTATCTAGGAATCATTCTTGGGATTTGTTCACTCCCCACATCTCATCAAAACACTAAAGCAATTAATTCTACCGACTAGATACCCCTTAAATACATCCACATCTCTCAATACCCCCTGCAAGTACCTTAGGACAATACATCATATCACTTGTCTGGATGACTCTAACAGTAATACTCTTGCTCCCAGTCCCTCTAATATATTCTCCAGTGAACAGGTGCAATGAATTTTTAAAAAATATCACATCACATCACAAACACACACTCACTCACTCACTCTTAAAAACCTTCTATGGGACAAATTGCAAATTCCTTAACCTGGCCACCAAGGTCTTCATCTCTCTCTCAAGTTTCATCTCATCCATGACCTATCCCACCTCCCTGGCATCTTCACTTATAATGTTTCAACCAGACTGCTCTTCCTTCACTTATTCCAAGATGTCAAGCTTTTTCCAGCCTCAAGACATTCACCATGCTGTTTTCCCACTCCCACAATTCATTTTTACTAGTCATTCAAGTTTCAGATAAAAGAACACATCATGAGGAATTTCTTCCCTAACCCATCAGATTAGGTAAGACCTCCCAGTTAAATGCTTTTATTTCCTAACACTTTTCATTCATGTTTAATGTCTGTCTTCCTTAGTAGGCTAAAAGCACCCTAAGGGCAAAGCCATGCTTTAGTCACTGTTACAACCCCAAACACCCAGTACAGTGCCTTTGCATGCAGTAGATACTCAATAAAAATTTAGGGTGAGGAAGGAAGGAGGGAGAAGAGGAAAGATGGAGGGAGGAAAAGGGGAGGAACAAGAAAAGGAGCAAAGATGTTGTAGGAGGTAGGAAATAAATAAAACATGTTCCCTGACCTTATGGAGCTCCTAGACCGGAGGCAAGCAGACAATTCCATAAAAGGATATAAGGGCTATGGCAGAGGTGTGCACAATGTGCTAGGAGAACTCAGAGGAAGAAGCTACCCTGTCTGGGAGACAAAGAATGTTTCACAAAGGAGATGCCGTTTGGGCTGGCTCTTTTTCTAACACCTTTACTGAGGCATAATTCACATACTATACAATTCACCTATTAAAATATAAAATTCAATGGTTTTTAGTATATTCACAGAATTGCACAACCATCACCAACAATCAATTTTAGAACATTTTCATCACCCCAAAAAGAAACTCCATATCCACTAGCAATCACTTTTATTGTCCCCTGCCCCCAGGTCTTGGCAACCACTGAACTAATCTATTTTCTATTTCTATAGATTTGCCTATTCTGGACATTTCATATAAATGGAATCATACAATATGTGGTCTTTTGTGTCTGGCTTCTTTCACTTAGCATAATATTTTCAATGTCCATCCATGTTGTACTGTGTATCAGTATTTGATCCTTTTGTATGGCTGAATAATATTCCACTGTATGGATTTATCAGATTTTGTTTATTCATCAGTTGGTGGACATTTGAGTTGTTTCCACCTTTTGGCTATTACAAGTTTTTGTGTGAACATATATTTTCAATTTTCTTGGGTATATACCCATGAAATTGCTGGGTTATATAATAACACTATGTTTAACATTTTGAGGAACTTCCAAACTTTTCCAAAGAAGCATCACCATTTTACATTTCAACCAGCAATGTATGAGGGTTCCTATTTCTCCACATCTTTGACACTTGTTATTGTCTGTTCTTTTTTTTAATTAATTAATTAATTTTTTAATTAACATATAATATATTATTTGTTTCAGGGGTACAGGTCTGTGATTCATCAGTCTTACACAGTTCACAGTGCTCACCATAGCACATACCCTCCCCAATGTCCATCACTCAGCCACCCCATCCCTCCCATCCCCCTCCCCTCCAGCAACCCTCAGTTTGTTTCTTGAGATTAAGAGTCTCTTATGGTTTGTCTCCCTCTCTGGTTTCATCTTATTTCATTTTTCCCTCCCTTCCCCTATGATCCTCTGTCTTGTTTCTCAAATTCCTCATATCAGTGAGATCATATGATAATTGTCTTTCTCTGAATTATTTCACTTAGCATAATACCCTCTAATTCCATCCACGTCATTGCAAATGGCAAGATTTCATTTTTTGATGGCTGCATAATATTCCATTGGATATATATCCTACTTCTTCTTTATCCATTCATCTGTTAATAGACATCTTGGCTTTTTCCATAGTTTGGCTATTGTGGACATTGCTGCTATAAACATTGGGGTGCACTTGCCCCTTCGGATCACTACTTTTGTATCTTTGGGGTAAATAACCCATAGTGCAATTGCTGGGTCGCAGGGTAGCTCTAGTTTCAACTTTCTGAGGAACCTCCATACTGTTTTCATGAGTGGCTGCACCAGCTTGCATTCCCACCAACAGTGTAGGAGGGTTCCCCTTTCTCCGCATCCTCGCCAATATCTGTCCTTTCCTGACTTGTTAATTTTAGCCATTCTGACTGGCGTGAGGTGGTATCTCATTGAGGTTTTGATTTGTACTTCCCTGATGCTGAGTAATGTTGAGCACATTTTCATGTGTCTATTGGCCATTTGGGTGTCTTCTTTGCAGAAATGTCTGTTCTTTTTGATCATAGCCATCCTAGTAGATGTGAAGTGGTATCTCATTGTGGTTTTGAGATGCATTTCCCTGATGGCTAATGATGTTGAACATATTTCATGAATTTATTGGCCACTTGTATATTTTCTTTGGAGTAATGTGTATTTTCTCAATTTTTGGTTGGATTATTTTTATTTTTATTTTTTGAGTTATAAGTGTTCTTCAAGTCCCTTATCAGATATATAATTTTCAACACTTTCCCATTCTATGTGTTGTCTCTAGACTTTTTTGAAGATGTCATTTGAACTGCAAAAGTTTTTAACTTTGATGAAGTTCAATTTATCTATTTTTTCTTTTGTTATTTAGCTTTAGGTTAAGAAACCATTGCCTAATCCAAGGTCACAAAGATTTAAGGTCATGAAGAACACTCTTCTGAACATGTAGACTGTTTCCTGGGCTGGTCCCTTTAATTCCCACATCCTACACAACTGTCTTTTCTTGACTACAAAATTCTATCCAGCACTTTCTGGGTTCCTTAATTGATTAGGTATTGCCTTGGGGGTAACAATGAAAACAGCCTCCCTAATTCCCTGCTGTGCATTGATCAAGTCTTAGGCAGCTGATTTTATAGATACCAGCAAAGTGGTGGGATTGATTTCCCCCATTACTTACATGTATGCTGATCAGTGTCTACACACTTCACAGGGCTGTCGAGAGCATTTAATGAGACGATAAGAGGGTTTCCCTGACCACCACATCCAATGTAGCTGTTACCCAATTTCCCCTATATTATATTACCATTTTATTTATTTTGTAACAGAATTATTATCAGATATCTTTTTTCAAATTTTTCTTCTTCTTTTTATTTTTTTTAATTTAAACTTAAGGAATTAGCATATAGTTTATTTTTAGTTTCAGAGGTAGAGTTTAGTAATTCATAAGTTGCAGACATATTATCAAACATCTCATTTGTTTTCATGTTTGCAGTTGGTATTCTCCATCTAAGACTTGTAAGACTCCATCTAAAAGCAGGCCAACCTACATGAATTCTATTTCCCCACTTCTCCCTTCCCCTCTCCCTCCCTCCCAATTCTTGGGTCTCTCAGTGGCCAGTGTTGAAGAAATAGCCTTGTAGTACTCCTTACTTATGACTACTATGGAATAGATTTCTAGAAGTGTGATGGCTGAGCACATGTTTTTCTATATTTTAAGTGTTAATTTCTATTTCCAGATTGCTTTCCCTTTTACATTTGCACCTTCAATGTAGGAGAGTACACTTGACTGCACACTACTTGGAATATGGGTCTTCACTCTCCTTCATTTTGTATCAGTCTGATAGGCCTAATAAGGTGCTGTTCCATCATTTTATCTTAATTTCAACTTGCAATTCTCCACTAGTAGGAAAGTCCTTTTCAAATACGTGCTTGCTATTTTGTTGAGTTCCTCTATGAATACAATGCTTTGACTGCTTTTCTCCTTCGACTTTGTTTTCAATTTGAAAGATCCATATGTTGTATATTATTGATATTATCCATGTACCTGACATATATATGTATACCCATTTTTGCCAATCTACCTTTTCTTCCCCCATAACTTACCATATTTTTGCCTCTCTTGTTTTCTTATGAGTTTAAAAACGTATTTTATGGTTAATAAATGGCTACTGGGTTTCAAAAAATTAGAAAAATAAAAGCAGGCATAAAGCTTGTCTTGTTCATCACCATATCCCTAGTCTCTATAACATTGTCTTATGTATAGTAGGCTTTCAATAAACATTTGTTCAATGAATAAATAAATGGGTGTACATATGCAGTAGGTATTACAGTGCCTAGCATATAACTGATGCTGAATAATTATCAGCTGCTGCTGCCATTATCATTACTGTCATTATCATCATCATTACTATAAGACCTGAGCTATATCTATAAAATGAGACTTTGTTGTATCCCTCACTTGCTGTGAACATACTGGATTCACTCCAGGAATAAATGGTAGGTAATCCCACTACTTATTTCAGTGACTTTGGGAAGGTCACATTTCTTTCCTTCCCAGAGCCTCAGGTTCATTCATATATGCATGTGGCAATATTACATAGTGGTTCTATACACAGGTTCTGGAGCTAATGCCTGGCTTTACTACCAGGCTTTGTCTTTTATTAGCATTGTGACCTTGGAGAAGTTAATCATCCACCTTAGTCTAAGTTTCCTTATCTGTAAAATGGAGATGATAACAATATCTAACTCCACAGAGTGGTTGTGAAGATTAAATGAGATGGTACAGGGGTGCCTGGGTGGCTCAGTCAGTTAAGCATCTACCTTCCGCTCAGGTCATGATCCCAGGGTCTGGGATCAAGCCCCACATCAGGCTCCCCACTCAGTGGGGAGATTGCTTCTCCCCTCCCTCTGCCTGCCACTCCCCCTGTTTGTGCTCTCTCTGTCAAATAAATAAATAAAATCTTTAAAATAAATAAATAAATGAGATAGATAGTACAGTACAATGCTTAGCAGAGTACCTGGCACATAACCAACATTCAAATAATAACTATGACCCAAAGCTTCAGCCTCTGGCAGATCTTATGAAAAAGTCCTCATATAAATGATGCCAACTCAGGTCGGTAGTTGGAAACCTGCCAACCCTCAAATATTACTTTTGGCTTAGATATTCAGGGGTGTCTTTGCAGTAGACAGTGCCCCAGCCATTTGATCACCACCTCCTGATGTTCCACTTCTTCCCACTGTCAGGGCATCATGATCGTGCTAAACCAAAATGGCAGAGTAAATTGAAAGTCATATCTTCCATTCTGATGCACAACCCACATCCCTGAGCTTTCCTCAATCAAAATATCAAGGGATGTGTGTGTCTCTAAATCCCAAGATAAATCATTTGGGCACTGTTGCTACTCAAGATTATCTGCAAACATGTTCACCTCCATCAGAGGAAATAATTAAAATCTCACATAGTCCCTTATAGCAATATTCTTTTGCACTTGATTCAGTTGGATGATCATGATTATAATTCCTTACATTTGTAAGTTTGATAGCTTTCAAAGAAATAACACATTAGTCATTTGGAAGGATACAACCAACTGCACGGTGAGGAGGTTTGGAGTAATTCAGTCACTTTGAACTGAATAAACAGATGTCTCAGACCTCCTGACTTCTAGTCTGGAGAATTTCTCTTTGGTACCCGAATTCCCCAGAGAAGGCTAAATCATTTACTCCTCTCAACAGCTGGAAAGTGGTCTCTTCATCTTGTAACAAAATCTCCCCCACTTCTCCACCTAGCAAATTTTAACCACTTTCTGGGTAATCCATATCTGGCCCACAGTGTGGGTGACCCTGCTGAATTATTGATGCTCCCACTCCTTTCCCTCATCACCTCTGCATGCAAACTGCACTCCATCCCTCTCTGTCTTGGTCTTTCCCAGTTTGACCCATTTGTCAATTTTCAATCTTTAGTTATCACTTCCTACCCAGGTGCTTATTATAAGCTGCCAGTCTCGTCCATCTTCTCAGCCTCTGAATCTACCACATGAAAGGTCATATTTCTCTATTCCAATTTCTGCTAATGGCCTTAACAACACTTAATGGGAATGGAAAAGGATTTCACCTTTCAAAAGGTGTCGATCAACTTTCAACAAGTTCCCCATTAATTCTGACTGTGATTCCAAGGACTAATCGAGCAGGACTGCTGACGTCCACTACCCTGGGGCTGCCTCATGGTGTGTAATGTTCTGCTAGATTCTTTCTGTTGTCTGAGGGCTACTTGTAGTCTGGCAAGTTATATTTAATAATAATCAGCCTGCTTTACAAATGGTCTTAGGGGGCTGGTTATCTCCCAAGCACATTAGCTGTCCACTTACAATTGAGTGGCACCCCAAAGCTAACAAACTGCCCACCTTTTTCTCACAAAACCTAGATCAGACTTCCTAAGCTGAGGAGTTGGCACACATTCCTTAGAGCTAGGCTATGGTTCTGCTGTGTTTGAGGAGTTGAAGCAAGGAAAGGTGCTCAACATGCAGTGCTCATTGAGTTGGTGGTGGGAGGCTGGGAAAATGGAGCAGCGTGTGTGGAGTCTTGCAAAGGAGCCTTTTGGTTTTTGTAAAAAGGTTCCAGTACAAGACAAGCAAGAGCTCTAAAGATTTGTTCAGAGATGCTTCAAGTGACTCGCATGACATTCTGGACACATGTTCCTTATCCATCGTCCCAACTCCTGCCCACTATACAACTGGTTCCAGCACACTTACACAGGACAGCAGGAAGGAAGTGGAGATCACTGAAGGGAGAGTGAATCCATTTGTTGTGTCAGAACTCTTGCAAGTCCATGGGGAGACAAAGTTGAAGACAGAAATGGACTGTGCCCTCAAGCACTGTAGTCAAGTCAAGGAGACAGAAAAGTAAGTAATTACATTAGAGGGCAGTGGGGAAATAACTATTAAGGGGAAAATAAAAGGTGCTATGGGAACACAAAAGGGGTACCTGGTATCAAGGAGGATCTCTTTAGAAAAGTAACACCCATGCTATGAAGTATACCAAAGAAGTAAACTAGTGAGTGAAGGTAGGTTAGAAGGAAGAATTTTTCCAAACATTGAGAACAACTGCATACAGCCAGGTGGGGAGAGAGACAGAGAGAAACAGAGAAACAGAGAGAAAGAGATAGAGACAGAAAGAGAGAGAGAAAAATGCATGCCTGGTATAACATCATTGAAGGTCAGTGAAGGTCAAAGATAAGGCTGGCGTAGTGTGCAGTGACCAAACCACAGAATTCCACTTGTATAAGCTGTGCAGGGAAATGAACTAGGATTTGAATAGACCTACAATTTCTATTGTCATATATATATATATATATATATATATGACATTAGTATAAGGTATCTCAGGGCCAGAAGAAGTGAAAGAAATTTAAGATGTGGTCCCTGTCTTTAAGGTATTCAGAGTTCATCTGTAGTGCAGAGTCCAGATTTGAGAAAGACTTCAGAAGCCCACAAGGCATAGTGGGAGGGAACTGGTGTGTCTTTGAAACCTAGATGTTTACATAGTAGCTGAGGTACCTGAGTGAGCCCTAAGGAGTAAGGAAAGCCTTAGAGAAAAGAGGGAGCCTTACTCAGAGACTCAGGCCCTGTTAGCACCCTCACACCAGCCCCTTGGCCCTAGACCACTGTCTTTGCGGTTAGGTATATACCTCCAACAAGTCAGCTAGGGTCCTTGTCAACACTATGTGGAAGACACTGACCTTCAGCAGCGTCTCCTAATGTTCTGAGCTTCAATATAGTTATCTATAAAATAGGCACAGGTGAAAGCAGAGTTGGCTTCATTCACCCTAAAAGTTCTTTCCAAAGAAAACTTTCTACACCCTGTTCCCCAAACACCTCATACTACTTCCTCATGGTGGTAGTTTGTTTTCAACATAATCAGCATTAATTCTATCCTTCTATGCACACTATTGTCCTTCCCCTATGCAGTGGTAGAGTTTATTCCTCAAATCCCCTTGAATCTGGGCTGGTCCAGGGCTGCTTTAACCAACTGAATAAAGTGGAAGGGCCATTACTCCAGTTCCAAGCCTAGACTTTAAAAGAATTGGCTGTATCTGCTTCCTACTCTTGAAATGATGCCATATTGTGAGAAATCCAACCTAAAGGGAGAGGCCACATGTAGATGCACTAGTCAACAGATCGGGCTGAGCTCCCAGCTGAAATCCAGCATCAGCTGCCAACCATGGGAATGAGTCATCCTGGATGTACAGCCTAGTTGAGCCTTCAGATGACTGTAGCTCCAACGCCATATGATTGTAACTGCCTGAGAGACACCAAATAAGAACTTCCCAGATGAGTCCACTCAATCCACTCAACCATAGGAGATAATAATAAATTGTTGGTGCCAGTCACTAACTTTTGTTGTCATTTGCTAGGCAGCAATAGATAAATCTCAGGCCTTTGCTATAGGGTAAATCCAGGGCTCAGCAAACTTTTTCTATAAAAGGTCAGATAGTAAATATTTTTGGCTTTGCTGACCATTCATCTCTGTCACAACTATTCAATTCTACATTGTAATGAGAAAGAAGCCACAAACAAATAGATGTGGTTATGTTCTGATAAGTTTTCATTTATGAAATTTTATTTATGGAGAGCTGAGGCCTTTGCCATGGCTTGCCAACCCCTGGGCTAGTTGGATAAAACAATCATTGCAGAATAAGAAAGACTGATAAGTAGGTAGGCCTTTCCAGTAATATTAATCTTTTAGCAAAAGTTTTCTGGAAACATGAAGCTTTGACCCAGTGTTTCCCAAAGTGGATTTTGTAAGACAGACATTGAGGGAGGGAAATGTGTTGTTGTCAAATAATTTTTTTAAAGCTCTGGATTAAATCTAAGTTATATAAGATTTTACATTGTCAGATTCCTCAGAGCCTTTACATGCTTATCCCAAAGAAGTACACTGCTAGAATTTCAGACTCAGTGCTAGC
The DNA here is from genome assembly GCF_003265705.2 of Callorhinus ursinus. Taxonomy (NCBI): domain Eukaryota; kingdom Metazoa; phylum Chordata; class Mammalia; order Carnivora; family Otariidae; genus Callorhinus; species Callorhinus ursinus. Next base: position 3,752,249 of record NW_027397095.1, read on the forward strand.
CTGCAGGAGGAGAAATTTTTAAATGAGGGAATTTGGGGTGTCAGTTCCTCCTATACATAAAATCCTTCCCAACTCATTTCCTAGAGCTGCTGCTGTTTATCCCTCTTCATTCACCTTCTCTCACTGCTCTTCTTCAGGCTTACTTTTTCCATAACACCCTAGCTCTGCTAACAATATGCTCATTGTTATTGGCATTTACCCTCTCCAGGTCTTTGCTTCCCTGTTATATAAAGCTAACAATTCTTGCAACAGCTGCACTCCAAACCCCCATTCCAAGTTGATGGAGCATTCCTAGCAATGTGAAGAGTTAGAGTAAAAGCTGTAACAAGACAGTGACCTGTTCTGCTCAAGGAACATCAAGGAGGCCAGTGTGGCTGGAGCAGAATAAGTGAGGGGAAGAGTAGTGGAAAATAAAGTTAGAGAGGTAACCAGGAGCCAGATCTTACAGAACCTTATAGACTACTGTAAGGACTTTATCTTTAGTTCTGAATGAAATAGGGAGTCATTGTGAGGTTAGCAACACAGGAGAAACATAATCTAATTTAGGATTTAAAAGCATCACCCTCTATGCACCAAAATACAGAACCTCAAAATAAATGAAACAAAAATAGGCAGAGCTGAAAAGAGAAATAGACAAATCCTTAATTATAGTTGAGGAACTTCAACACTCTCCTCTCAACAACTGGTACAATTAATAGACAATCATCAAGGATATAAAATATCTGAAAATGCAAATAACCCACAGGTTCTGATTGACAGGTACAGAACACTTAACCCAACAACAGCAGAATATGCGTTCTTTTCAAAAGCCAATGGAACATTCACTAAGGTAGACCATGTTCTGGTATATAAAACAAGCCTCGATAAATTTAAAATAATTGAAATCATACAGAGTGTATTCACTGACCAGATGGAATTAAACCAGAAATCAACAGAAAGATACAAAGAGATACCCAAACACTTGGAAACTAAACAAGACTTAAATAATCCATGGGTCAAAGAGGAAGTCTAAAGGGAAATTAAAAAATACCTTGAACTGAATGAAAATGAAAATAAAAATAAAAATTTGTGTTAAATATCTAAAGTACTGCTGAGAAAGAAATTTATAACACTGCTTAAATTAGAAATAAGGAAATGTCCCGGGGCACCTGGGTGGCTCAGTCGGTTAAGCATCTGACTCTTGATTTTGGCTCAGGATTGTGGGATTAAGCCCCCATGTCAGGTTCTGCATTCAGCACAGAGTTTGCTTCAGATTTTCTCTCCCTCTCCCTCCTGCTCACTCTCTCTCTCTCTCTCTCTGTCTCTCAAATAAATAAATAAAATCTTTAAAAAAAGAAAGAAGAAAATGTCTCAAGTCAATAATCTAAATTCCTACCTCAAGAAACTAGAAGAACAAAATAAATCCAAAGCAAGGAGAAGGAAATAAATAATAAAGACAAGAACAGAAATTAATGAAATTGAAAACAAAAAACAATAGAAAAAAGTAATGAAACAAAATGCTGGTTCTTTGAAAAGGCCAATAAAATTGACAAAGCATTAGGAAGACTGACAAAGAAAAAAAAGAAGATGCAAATTACCAATATCAGGAATAAAACAGGGGCTAAATAAATTCAGTCTCTGCAAATGTCAAAAGAGAATAAGTGAATACTACAAAGGACTCTATACACTAAATACCTTATACTTTTTATATTATATATATTATATTTTATACTTTATAGAATATAAACTAAATTTATACTCTATTTTGACAACTTAGATGAAATAAATAAACTCAAAAAACACAAACTATCTGAACTCTACCAAGTTGAAGTAAACAATCTGAATATGCCTATAATTATTAAATAAATTGAATTTATAATTAAAACTTCCCAGAAAAAATTACCAAATATTTGAAGAAAAATTACACTGATTTTACACAATCTCTTCCCAAAAATAAAAGAAGAAACTCTTCCCAACTCATTTTATGAAACCAAGATTACCCTGATATCAAAAAAAACAGGCAAAAACAGTGAAAGAAAGAGAGAGAGAGAGGAAGGAAGAAAAGAAGGAAGGAAGGAAGGAAGGAAGGAAGGAAGGAAACTAAAGAACATCTCTGATAAAATTAGATGCAAAAATCCTCAACAAAATATTAGCAAATTGTATCTACAATGTAAAAAAATGTGCACCAATAACACATGGAATTCATTATAGGCATGCAAGGCTAGTTCAATATTTGAAAATTAAATAATATAACTTATCATATCAATAGGCTAAAGATGAAATCATATGATTTTATCAGTTAATGCATAATAAACACTTGACAAAATCTTATATCTATTCATGGTAAAAACTCTTAGAAAAATAGGAATATGGAAGAATTAATCTATAGATCATTTAGGGGAGAATTGAAATATTTACTATGCTGACTCTTCTAATCATGGTTTTCTAATCCATGAACACAGTATGTCTCTTGATATGATGTGAGCATGTGCTAAAGAACATTTACAAAAAACCTACAGCTAACATGATACTTTATGATGACAGACTGAATGCTTCCCTCTAAGGTCAAGAACAAAGCAAGGATATATACTCTCACCACTCTCATCCAGCGTAATACTGGAAGTTGTAGCCATTGCATTAAGGCAAGCAAAAGAAATAAAAGGCCTAAAAGATTAGAAAGGAAAAAGTAAAACTGTCCTTATTTGCAGATGACATGATGGTCTAGGTAGGAAATCCAAGGGTATCTATTTTTGAAACTTCTATAACTAATAGATAAAAGTTGTTTATTCATCCTTTCTGATGGCTGAGTAATATTCCATTGTCTATATGGACCACATCTTCTTTATCCATTCATCTGTTGAAGGGCATCTCAGCTCTTTCCACAGTTTGGCTATTGTGGACATTGCTGCTCTGAACATTGGGGTGCATATGGCCCTTCTTTTCACTACATCTGTGTCTTTGGGATAAATAAAAGGAGACTATGCTAAGTGAAATAAGTCAAGCAGAGAAAGTCAATTATCATATGGTTTCACTTATTTGTGGAACATGAGGAATAGCATGGAGGACATTAGGAGAAGGGAGGGAAAAATGAAGGGGGTGAAATCAGAGGGGGAGATGAACCATGAGAGACTATGGACTCAGAGAAACAAACTGAGAGTTTTAGAGGGGAGGGGGTATGGGGATGGGTTAGCCCAGTGATGGGTATTAAGGAGGGCACATATCACATGGAGGACTGGGTGTTATATGCAAACAATGAATCATGGAACATGACCTAAAAAAAAAAAAGGATTGTTCTTTAAGAAAATACGGTCTAATTGTGCTGTATACAATTGGATGATAAGTAGTAATTTGGTGGATGAAGCACAGTCTAACATCAATCGATAAATATTGTAACAATGATTAAAACAAATTAGCTTAATTCCTACTCTCCCAGTCTCATATGACGGCTGGATTGAATTAAATATACTTTTTAACAAAAAAAATATATTCTTTTTAACAGTCAAACTGTAGAATTATTGATGAAGGAAAGAATAGAAACTTAATTTACTTTTCTAGGCTTGAAATACCAGACTACGTACTGTTTCTTTCACTTTCATTTATTAGTCAAGCCAATCTGCAAGAATCACTTCTTAGGTGATATTTCTCACAATGATACCTATAAAATGGGTCAGAATTGTGCTTCTCAGGGTGTGGATGTTTTTATATATTGCTCAAAATTTTGAGGAATATTTGTGTGTGATGTATTATCCTTAGGAACATGCGGCTAGTGTGGTGAATTAAAATTGTTTCAATATTTAAAAAATAACTAATAGGTAGTTCAGCAAAGTCACAGGACATAAGATCAACACATAAATATTAACTGCATTTCTGGATACTAACAATGAACATGCAGAAAATGAAATTTAAAACACAATATAATTGATAGTTACTCCAGAAAATGAAATGATTTCATAATGCGCTTAACAAAATTTTCACAGGATCTGTATGCTGAAAATAAAAAAATGCTAATGAAACAAATTTTTAACACCTAAATAAATGGAGAGATATACTGTGCTCATGGATTAGAAGTCTCAACATAGTAAAAAGGTCAATTGTACCCAAAATGATTTATAGGTTTAATACAATTCCTATAAAAATCCATGCAAAGTTTTTTGCAGACTTAGACAAGCTTATTCTAAAATTTATATGGAAAGGTGCAAGCCATAGAATAACTAAAACACTTTTAACAAAGAAAAACAAAGTGGGAAGAATCATTCTACTCAATATTAAATATGTACAGCTATAGTAACATATAGCTACAGTAATCAAGACTGAGAGGTACTGACACAAAGATAGACACATAGATCAGTGGAACTGAAGAGAGAACTCAGAAATAGACCCAGCCAAATATGCCAAACTGATTTTTTGAAGATTTTTTAAAAGATTTTATTTATTTATTTGAGAGAGAGCACACAAGCAAGGAAAGGGGCAGAGGGAGAGGGAGAAGCAGACTCCCTGCTGAGCAGGGAGCCCAATGCAGGGCTCAATCCCAAGACCCTGGAATCACGACCTGAGCCGAAGGCAGACGCTTCACCAACTGAGGAATCCAGGTGACCTGCCAAACTGATTTTTTATAAAATTGCCAAAATGTCTCAATGGAGGAAGAATAAACTTTTCAACAAATGATACTGAAGCCACTGGACATTCATAGGCAAACAACAACCACAACAATGATAAAACAACATTAAAAAAAAAAAAACCTTACACCTTATTTAAAAAAAATTCAAAATGGATCATGAATGTCAAGTAGAAATGCCATTTACCAATGTCAGGGAGGACTCCAACTTCACAGATGACAGCAAAGATCATAATAGCATGATTCCTTCTGTATCTTGGTATTGGAATTGTCAAGGAAAACACAACACAGTTAAGCACTGAATGGAACAGTGTTTTACTTACAGAAAGAGAAGGCAAGATGGGCTTCAGTAGTGGTGTAGGTCCCTCCTGGCAAACACAGCAGGGCAATTGGCTTGCCTATGCCCCTCATGTCCCAACTGTGGACAGATACAGCAGTGGAGTTGGTCAGGTACCATATGATGTACACACTTAAGCAGGAAAAAAGGAGTCTCATTGACTCTGAAACAAGCAAAGATATTCTCACACAAGGCAATAAGCATGGCACAGGCTGTGAGGGCTCCCTATCTCTTGATGCAAAGTGTTTCAGGTCATATAATGGCTGTTTTCCCAACAATGCATATAAAGTGTAAAACTATAAAACTATTTTTTAAAGTAGAACAAAATTTTCAGGGTGTTGTGCTAGGCAAACATTATTAGACACTTGACACCAAAAACATGATCCATAAAAGGAAAAATTGATAAATTAGACTTCATCAAAATAAAAAGGTTTTGTTCTGCATACGACTCTGTTAAGAGGATGGATCAACAAGCTACATGTTGGGAGAAAACATTTGCAAATGATGTATCTGACAAAGGACAAGTGTTTTGTATATATAAATAATTCTCAAAACCTAACAGTTGAAAAAATCCAATTAGAAAAATGGGTGAAATACATGAAGAGATTGCAGGGAGGAAAATATATAGATGGCAAGTAAATACATGGAAAGATAATCAACATCATTAGCCATTAGGGAAATGCAAGACAAACTACAATGAAATATCACTACACACCTATCCAGAATGGCTAAAATAAAAAACAGTGACAACACCAAATGCTGACAAGGATACAGAGAAACTACTGGTGGGAATGTAAAATGGTATACTCTGGAAAAGAGTTTGGTAGTTTCTCAACATGTTAAATATTGAGTTCCCACATGACCCTGTGTTATATGGATGAGCCAAAGGTGGCCTCACTATATTGATCCTATGTTGTTTATTTCTTCAAAGCAGACCAGGACCCATTAACTCAAAAGCCCACCAGTGGCAAGTTTAATTTTTATACATCCTTTTGTTTTAAATATAGCTCAAACAAACAGGCTTTCAGCCATTCCTAGACATGTCTCCTGAGGCAAGAGACACAAAAGCAAAAATAAACTATTGGGACTACATCAAAATAAAAAGCTTCTACACAGCAAAGGAAACAATCAACAAAACTAAAAGACAAACTACTGAATGGGAGAAGATATTTGCAAATGACATATCTGATAAAGGGTTAGTATCCAAAATATATAAAGAACCTATCAAACTCAACACCCAAAAAAACAAATAATCCAATTTAAAAATCAGCAGAAGACGTGAACAGACATTCCTCCAAAGAAGATATCCAAATGGCCAACAGATATATGAAAAGGTGGTCAACATCACTTCATCATCAGGAAAATGTAAATCATAACTACAATGAGATATCACTTCATACCTGTCAGAATGGCTAAAATGAAAAACACAAGAAACAACAGATGTTGGTGAGGATGAGGAGAAAAAGGAACCCTCTTGCACTTTTGATGGGAATGCAAACTGATGCAGCCACTGTGGAAAACAGTATGGAGGTTCCTCAAAAAGTTGAAAATAGAGCTACCCTACAACCCAGCAATTGCACTACTGGGTATTTACCCCAAAGATACAAATGTAGGGATCCGAAGGGGTATGTGCACCCCAATGTTTATAGCAGCAATGTCCACAATAGCCAAACTATGGAAAGAGCCAAGATGTCCATCGACAGATGAATGGATAAAGAAGATGTAGTGTGTGTATATATATATATATATATATATTCCATACAATGGAATATTAGTAGGCATCAAAAGGAATGAAATCTTGCCATTTGCAACAACGTGGATGGGACTGGAGAGTATTAGGCTGAGCGAAATAAGTCAATCAGAGAAAGACATGTATCATATGACCTCACTGATATGAGGAATTCTTAATCTCAGGAAACAAACTGAGGGTTGCTGGAGTGGTGGGGGGTGGGAGGGATGGGGTGGCTGAGTGATAGACATTGGGGAGGGTATGTGCTATGGTGAGCACTGTGAATTGTGTAAGACTGATGAATCACAGACCTGTACCTCTGAAACAAATAATATATTATATGTTTAAAAAAAAGATAGTAGGAAGGGAAAAATGAAGGGGGGGAATCGGAGGGAGAGACGAACCATGAGAGACTATGGACTCTGAGAAACAAACTGAGGGTTCTAGAGGGGAGGGGGTGGGGGGGTGGGTTAGCCTGGTGATGGGTATTAAAGAGGGCACATATTGAATGGAGCACTGGGTGTTATACGCAAACAATGAATCATGGAACACTACATCAAAAACTAATGATGTAATGTATGGTGATTAACATAACATAATAAAAATATACATATTAACAAAACCCAGCAGGTTCAAAGTGGCTGCTTTCATATTCTGCAAAGCCATCCCCAAGTGAGAAGAGATTTATTGTGTAAATATTGTAAAGAATTACTTCATTCTGCCACCTGATCCAGTCTTTCTACTGAGAGCTTGGCTGCTTCCCCCAGATCCAGCCTGTCAATCTCATGGTTGATACAGACTCCAGGCGATGTGCAGCTCTGGCTGCCACCCTCCCTGTCATTCTTCTCAACCCATCTGTTGGTTGGTTCTTAATTCTCTGTACTGGTATTAGAATTTCCCTCTGGGAACCCAATTAGGGCATGCTCACCAAGCAAAACTAATGTGCCCCTGTATGAAATGTATACAGCAATGTTCAACATGTTGGTTTGGGGGTACTTGAAGCAACAAACAGATGGCACTCCCATAATGCCTGTCACTCCTGGACAGGACCAGAGGGAGAACAGAATGAGGGAGGAAGGAAGAGAGAATGGGGACACTTTGGGACACAGCTGCCACCTACTGCTGCTCTGCCATGCCTGGAAAAGCAATGAAAGCTGAAGACAATTGTTTATTTTCCTAGACTCCCAGTGAGACAGCAACATCTCTAAGCCAGTTAGTTACATAGAGGGTGGGAAGGTTGCTTAGTCTGGAGAAGTAAAGCATGAAGAGGGTTGGGGAGGAGACAGAAGCTGTTTTCAGTTTTGAGGAACATAGTTGTCACAGTTGGTGACATGGGAATGAGTGAGAAAATTGGTTTCTGCATTATGGCTTCAAAGATCAGACGTAATGTTAGCAAGGTATGAGAGGCAGAGGGAATGGGCTTAGGTGGAGACAAACCTTTCTACATCCAGAGCCTGCCTGCCTATCAACCTGCCTCCCCATCCCTGGTGTAGGTGGCTGGTACCTTCTAGGGCATTCCATCATTGCAGACATGAGGGAGAGGAGACAGGACAAGAATCATTTGGGGGCACTGGTCAAAAGCACAGATTCTTGTCCACAATAGCCAAACTGTGGAAAGAGCCAAGATGTCCATTGACAGAAGAATGGATAAAGAAGATGTGGTATATATACACAATGGAATATTATGCAGCCCTCAAAAGGAATGAGATCGTGCCATTTGCAACGACGTGGATGGAACTGGAGGGTGTTATGCTGAGTGAAATAAGTCAATCAGAGAAAGACATGTATCATATGACCTCACTGATATGAGGAATTCTTAATCTCAGGAAACAAACTGAGGGTTGCTGGAGTGGTGGGGGGTGGGAGGGATGGGGTGGCTGGGTGATAGACATTGGGGAGGGTATGTGCTATGGTGAGCACTGTGAATTGTGCAAGACTGTTGAATCACAGATCTGTACCTCTGAAACAAATAATGCAATATATGTTAAGAAAAAAAAAGAAGAAGAAGAAGATAGCAGGAGGGGAAGAATGAAGAGGTAAATCGGAGGGGGAGATGAACCATGAGAGATGATGGACTCTGAAAAACAAACTGAGGGTTCTAGAGGGGAGGGGGGTGGGGGGATGGGTTAGCCTGGTGATGGGTATTAAAGAGGGCACGTTCTGCATGGAGCACTGGGTGTTATGCACAATGAATCATGGAACACTATATCAAAAACTAATGATGAGGGCGCCTGGGTGGCTCAGTTGGTTAAGCGACTGCCTTCAGCTCAGGTCATGATCCTGGAGTCCCAGGATCGAGTCCCGCATCGGGCTCCCTGCTCGGCAGGGAGTCTGCTTCTCCCTCTGACCCTCTTCCCTCTCGTGCTCTCTCTCTCACTCTTTCTCTCAAATAAATAAATAAAATATTTTTAAAAAAAACTAATGATGTAATGTATGGTGATTAACATAACAATAAAAATTTTTTTTAAAAAAGCACAGATTCTCAAGTCCCACCCCAGGCCTCCTGAAAAAGATTATCTATAGGAGGGCTCTGGGAAATATGAATTTTAACAAGCTCCCCCAGATGATGCTGATCTGAATCTTATCCACACAGTAGTCTTTGGAAATCTCTGAGCTAATGGCCCTTTAAGACCCCTTCCAATTCCAAGAAGCTAGAACTGTAGTCTCTAGTACCAGTCCTAGCCAATGCAGTCTAGAAGAGAAATAGGTCAAGGGAAAAGTTGCTTTGTAGAGCCAAGGAAAAGGAGACAAGTGTCCCCAAGGAAAAGACTGACTTTCAAGAGGCTCCAGCTCTCCTGGTGAAGGAAGGAACAGTTGCAGGAGAATTTCCCACTGTGTTTTTTATAATGTCTATGTCTTTATTGATATTGTCTATTTAATGAGAAATTGTCCCAGTACCTTACTTTAATTCTTTTTTTACTTTAATTATTTAAATGTTGTTTCCTTTACTTCTTTGAATATGTTTATAATAGTTACTTTAAAGTCTTTTTCTGCTAAGGCCAATATCTAGGCAGTTTCTATTGCCAAGTTTCTATTGACTGATTTTTTTTTTTTTGCCTGTGTATAGCCCACACTTTCTTGTTTCTTTGTATATCTCATAATTTTTTGTTGAAAATTGACATTATAGATAATATTGTAGCATCTCTGAGTTCTAATCTCCCTCTGTGGCTTGTTCTTTGTTTTTTCATTTGCTTATTTATTTAGTGGCTTAGTTGGATGAATTCTGTGAAGTCTATTTCCCCTGTAGTGTGTAGCCTCAGGTGTCCCTGCTGAGATTTTTTTTCCCCTTTGTTTTTATTTTTAAGTCTGGCTTCCTAGGGTTTGCACCTAGGTCAGCATAGCTTAGTGGTTAATCACTGGTTGGCCAGAAATTGTGCATAAATCCCCAGATCCAATGAAGTTTTATTTTCTTTACTTTTAGGTCTGTGTGTGGCTTGGAAACTGCTTTCATAGTTCAGGAGAAAACTGTTCAGTCAGGGACTTGTATTTTGAAAGTACTTTCTCTAGTCATCCCTAAGAAAGTGCAGCCTTGAACACAGAAGTGTTCCAGATCACAGGAATGATTGTAATTTTATCAGGATTCTCTTAGACTATCTCCTTCCCCGATGCACCTGTTGAACTTATGGCTGATTTCACTCTATTGGTATCACCAAGCTGTTATCCTCCTCTGATTCTAGCCACTATGATTTTTTTTTAATTTTATTTAAATTCAATTTAGTTAACATAGAATGTATTATTAGTTTCAGGGGTAGAATTTAGTGATTCATCAATTGCATGAACACCCAGTGCTCATAACATCACGTGCCCTCCTTAATGCCCATCACCCAATTACCCCATCCCCCCACCCACCTCCCCTTCAGCAACCCTCAGTTTGTTTCCTTATGGTTTGCCTCCTCTCATTTTCATCTTATTTTTCCTTCCCTTCCCCTATATTCATGTTTTGTTTCTTAAATTCCACATATGAGTGAAATCATACATTTGTCTTTCTGTGGTTTATTTTGCTTAGCATAATACCCTCCAGTTCCATCCACGTAGTTACAAATGATAAGTATTTATCCTTTTTGTTGGCTGTGTAATATTTCATCATATATATATAATATATACCATATCTTCTTTATCCGTTCCTCTGTTGATGGACATCTGGGCTCTTTCCATAGTTTGGCTATTGTGGACATTGCTGCTTTTTATAATGTTTGGCAACATCCTAGGGGCAAGAATTCCTCCATTCTCTGATCCACATAAAGTCTACTGTTTGGCTTAACCAGGTCTGTCAGTCTCTGCAGCTTGCCCCACACCTCTTCCCAGGCAGAACCTCAGTGCCAAGGCATGGGAAGCATATGGGATTTGGGGGACACTGTTCTTCGCTGACTGCTCCACCCAGATGTTCCCTATGGTGTGGGTGCTGTGGATTGAGGAAACAGGCACTACCAACTGGCTGCTGTCACCCACCCAGTGTAGATTTTTGCAGCATGGAGATGGGAGAGATGGGATATTAACCAGCTTCTACCACCTTTCCAATGTAGATCTTGCACACCGGGGGACTAGAGATGATACAAACTACTTCCCAGGCTGCATCTGCTGAGTCTGCCCAGTGTGTGCCCAGCATAGTTTTTCCACACAGGGAGCTGGAGGAGAGACAGATGTGGCTCATATGCTAAGGCCTGCCACTGTTCTTACAGGCTTCAATCAAATTTGTTGAGTGAAAACCTTCCAATTTTATGTAAGCCCATTGTTCCATCTCCAGAGATGTTAAAAGTTTTTCTTAGATAATTTTGACCACCTTAATAGATGTCTCTCGGAAGGAGAGGATTCTGTAAGCTCCTCACACCAGAGAAGGGATTATATGAACTTTTTCTGTAAGCCTGAGATCAAGATCATGGCTGCAGGTGATTGGCAACCAGAACCAAGGGTTGTTAAGTAGCTGGGTGGGAAAATAAAAACACCATCATTAATATTAAGCATGGCTCAATAGAGAAGCAGGCAAGAAGAAAATGCAGCTATGACACATGCAAAATATATACACTATAGCCACATTTGAACTGAGTTTAGAACTACTTCATCCTCATAGGATGTCAAAAATGGTTCTGTTTGTACAGCCAGCAACAGACTTATAATCTGTTGAATTTGCATAGCACTTGCCTCTGGGAAGAATGATGCTTCGTTTGGGTTCACCCTCCCACTCTCCCCAGAGCCAGTGAGTATAAATTAGAGCACAGTCCTAGCCAGGACTAAGGAAAAACCCCTTCGAGTTTCCCCAGATAGATGATGGAGATAAGACACACATCAGGGGGAAAAAAACCCTTTAAGTTGCAAGAAAGAGGCAAGGGAGGCAACAAAGTGAGATCAAAATGAAGCCAAATCCTGGCTTGACCTCTTACCAGCTTTGTGACCTTGAGCAAGAGGCCTAACCTCTCAATGTCCTGATCTTGTGCTCATCCTTAAAATGGGAGTATTGATGCTTACTTCACAGGGTTCCTGAGATACCTGGATAAGCTGCCTCCTGCTTAACTTCTAAAACCACAGCTAACGCCCCTTCTTGTTTAACACACTCAAGCCACACTGATTTCTTTGTGTTTGTTGAAAATACCAAGTTCTTACCTATCTTGGAATCTACTCACTTTATATATAGTGTATTTTTATATACATTTTATATATATAAATGTAATATATATATATATATATATATATATATATATATACCATATCTTCTTTATCCAATCATCTGTTGATCTCTTAATGTCCTCCATCCTATTCTTTATGTTCCACAAATAAGTGAAACCATACGATAATTGACTTTCTCTGCTTGACTTATTTCACTTAACATAATCTCCTCCAGTCCCATCCATGTTAATGTAAAAGTTGGGTATTCATCCTTTCTGATGGCTGAGTAATATTCCATTGTATATATGGACCACATCTTCTTTATCCATTCATCTGTTGAAGGGCATCTCAGCTCTTTCCACAGTTTGGCTATTGTGGACATTGCTGCTATGAACATTGGGGTGCATATGGCCCTTCTTTTCACTACATCTGTGTTTTTGGGGTAAATACCCAGCAGTGCAATTGCTGGGTCATAGGGTAGCTCCATTTTAAATTTTTTGAGGCACTTCCACACTGTTTTCCAAAGTGGCTGTACCAACTTGCATTCCCAACAGCAGTGTAAGAGGGTTCCCTTTTCTCCACAACCTTTCCAACATTTGTTGTTTCTTGCCATTCTAACTGGTGTAAGGTGGTATCTCAATGTGGTTTTGATTTGAATTTCCCTGATGGCTAATGATGATGAACATTTTTTCATGTGTCTGTTAGCCATTTGTATGTCATCTTCAGAGAAGTGTCTGTTCAGGTCTTCTGCCCGTTTTTGGACTTGATTATTTGTTTTTGGGGTCTTGAGTTTGAGAAGTTCTTTATAGATCTTGGATACCAGCCCTTTATC
>NW_027397095.1:3770341-3783295 GCF_003265705.2 Callorhinus ursinus
TCATGAGTGTTCTGTAGTTCCTAGAGTATAGATCCTTTACCTCTTTGGTTAGGTTTATTCCGAGGTATCTTATGGTTTTTGGTGCTATTGTAAATGGAATCGTTTCTCTAATTTCTCTTTCTACAGTTGCATTGTTAGTGTATAAGAAAGCAACTGATTTCTGTGCATTGATTTTGTATCCTGCCACATTACTGAATTGCTGTATGAGTTCTAGTAATTTGGGGGTGGAGTCTTTTGGGTTTTCCACATAAAGTATCATGTCATCTGTGAAGAGAGAGAGTTTAACTTCTTCTTTGCCAATTTGAATCCCTTTTATTTCTTTTTGTTGTCTGATTCCTGTTGCTAGGACTTCTAGTACTATGTTGAACAATAGTGGCGAGAGTGGGCATCCTTGACGTGTTCCTGATCTTAAGGGAAAGGCTCTCAGCTTTTCCCCATTGAGGATGATATTCGCTGTGGGTTTTTCATAGATGGATTTTATGAACTTGAGGAATGTTCCCTCTATCCCTATACTATGAAGAGTTTTAATCAGGAAAGGATGTTGTATTTTGTCAAATGCTTTTTCTGCATCAATTGAGAGGACCATATGGTTCTTCTCCCTCCTCTTATTAATGTGTTCTATCACATTGATTGATTTGCGAATGTTGAACCACCCTTGCATCCCGGGGATAAATCCCACTTGGTCGTGGTGGATGATCCTTTTAATGTGTTGTTGGATCATATTAGCTAGGATTTTGTTGAGGATTTTGGAATCCATATTCATCAGGGCTATCAGTCTGAAATTCTCCTTTTTGATGGGGTCTTTGCCTGGTTTGGGGATTAAGGTAATGCTGGCCTCACAGAATGAGTCTGGAAGCTTTCCTTTTGTTTCTATTTTTTGAAACAGCTTCAGGAGAATGGGTACTATTTCTTCTTTGAATGTTTGGTAGAATTCCCCAGGGAATCCATCAGGCCCTGGACTCTTGTTTTTTGGGAGGTTTTTGAACACTGCTTCAATCTCTTTACTGGTTATTGGCCTATTCAGGTTGTCAATTTCTCCTGTTTCAGTTTTGGCAGTTTATAGGTTTCCAGGAAGGAATCCATTTCTTCCAGATTGCTCAGTTTATTGGTATATAGTTGTTGATAATAATTTATAATAACTTTTTATTTCCTTGGTGTTAGTCATGATCGCTCCCATTTCATTCATAATTTTATTAATTTGGGCCCTTTCTCTTTTCTTTTGGATAAGTCTGGCCAGTGGTTTATTGATCTTATTAATTCTTTCAAAGAACCAGCTTCTAGTTTTGTTGATTTTATCTACTGTGTTTCTGGTTTCTAATTCATTGATCTCTGGTCTAATCTTAATTATTTCTCTTCTAATGTGTGGCTTATGCATCGTTTGTTTTTCTTCTCTAGTTCTTTAAGGTGTAGAGTTAGTTGGTGAGTTCGGGATTTTTCTACTTTTTTGAGTGAGGTTTGGATGGCTATGTATTTCTCCCTTAGGACTGCCTTTGCAGTATCCCATAGGTTTTGGAGTGATGTGTTATCATTCTTATTGGTTTCCATGAATTAAGTTCTTCTTTGATTTCCTGGTTGACCCAAATATTCTTGAGTAGAGTGGCCTTTAGCTTCCAAGTGTTTGAATTTCTTCTAAATTTTTCTTGTGATTGAGTTCCAGTTTTAAAGCATTATGGTCTGAGAAGATGCAGGGAATAGTCTCAATCTTTTGACATCGGTTGAGACCTGATTTGTGACCCAGTGTGTGGTCTATTCTGGAGAAAGTTCCATGTGCGCTCAAGAAGAATGAGTATTTTGTTGTTTTAGGGTAGAATGTTCTGTATATATCTATGGGGTCCATCTGGTCCAGTGTGTCATTCAAAGCTCTTGTTTCTTTGTTGATTTTCTGCTTAGATGATCTGTCTATTGCTGAGAGTGGAGTATTGAGGTCTCCTACAATTAACGTATTGTTATCAATATGACTCTTTATTTTGGTTAGCAGTTGGCTTATGTAGATGGCTGTTCCCATGTTGAGGGCATAGATATTTACAATTGATAGATCTTCTTGTTGGATAGACCCTTTAAGAATGATATAGTGTCCTTCTGTGTCTCTAACTACAGTGTTTAGCTTAAAATCTAATTTGTCTGATATAAGAATTGCTACCCCAGCTTTCTTTTGAGGTCCTCTGGCATGGAAGATGGATCTCCATCCCTTCACTTTCAGTCTGGATGTATCTTTAGGTTCAAAATGAGTCTCTTGTAGACAGCATATGGATGGGTCCTATCTTTTTATCCAATCTGCAACCCTGTGCCATTTTATGGGAGCATTTAGGCCGCTCACGTTGAGAATGATTATTGAAAGATATGAATTAGTTGTCATCATGTTGCCTGTGAAGACGTTGTTTTTATAGATTGTCCCTGTAAATTTCTGTTGTATATCACTCTTGGGGTCTTTCTCCTTTTATAGAACCCCCCCTTAATATATCTTGCAGGGCCAGCTTAGTGGTCACATATTCTTTCAGCTTCTGCCGGTCTTGGAAGCTCTGCATCTCTCCTTCCATTCTAAATGACAGTCTTGCCAGATAAAGTATTCTTGGCTGCATGTTCCTCTCGTTTAGTACCCTGAATATGTCTTGCCAGGCCTTTCTGGTTTGCCAGGTCTCTGTGGATAGGTCTGACGTTATTTTGATGTTCCTCCCTCTGTACATAGGGAATCTCTTCCCCCTCACTGCCCTGAGGATGGTTTCCTTTGTTCTAAGATTTGCGAGTTTTACTATTACATGCCGGGGTGTTGGCCTGTTTTCCATGATCATGGGAGGGTTCCTCTCTGCCTCTAGGACATGAATGTTTCTTTCATTCCCCAGATTAGGGAAGTCCTCAGCTACGATTTGCTCAAATATATCTTCTAGTCCTCTCTCTCTCCACCCCTTCCAGGATTCCAATAATTCTGACATTGGACTGTTTCATGGTGTCACTTATTTCTCTGATTCTATTTTCATGGATTCTGAGCTGTTTTTCCCTGGCCTCCTCTTTTCCCTTTTTATCTATTAAATTGTCTTCCAGGTCACTAATTCTTTCTTCTGCCTCACTTACCCTAGCTGTTAGATTATCTAGATTACATTGGATCTCAATGATAGCAGTTTTAAGTTCTGCCAATTCAGCTTTCATTTCTGCCCTTAGAGACTCTATGTTGTCATTAATTGATTTCTCCATTCTAGCTCTTGTCTTCACAATTGCTAGCCTGAATTCTATCTCCGACATCTTGGTTATATCTGAATCCATTTGTAAATCTGTGGCACAAGTCATAATCTGAGTCTTTCCTATTTTGGGGGTTCCTCCTCCTAGTCATTCTGTTGAGGGGTGGTTGAGGGAATGTATAGAGTCCAAATTATTGACCACAACCCAAGCAAGATGCACCTGTTTTATAGGGACCTGAGGGTTGCTCTCCTCTTGTTTTCCCAGCCTGTCTTCTGGGGCAGGGGCCTGAAGCGCTGTTACTCAGGCAACCCTGTTTGGGCGGAGTTGCCCTGCCCCCTGTGGCGGGAGGATGGGCTCAGTGAAAACCAGTTTTTGGGGGCTTTTGTTCTCTGGTGGCTTTCCCTGGTGGCTTTCCACATCTCTTCTGAGAGTCAGAGGAGAAGAGACCGTTTCCAACCCTCTGCCTCAGAGCAGAGGGATTGCAGTCTGTTCTTCAGGGAGCTCTCCAGGCCACACTATCTCCATTTCTGTCTGTGCTGCTATAAACTGCAGCATCCTGGATTGTGCACCCCCCAGCAGAGCTCTGAGTCCTTGCCTCCAGGTCAGGGCACGTCTCTGCCCTTTGTGCTTCTAAAACCACCAGCCACACCCATTCACATGCACTGCCCCGCCGCTCCGCATTTCCATCCGGGGAGCTGCCCTAAAGTCCTTTCCCCGCTGCTACCAGTCTGCGAGTCTGTGCCCCGTCCCCAGCGTGCAAGGCTGTCACTCACCGGTGGTGTAGGATCCCTATGGCCAGGCTCCCTCCCGCTGCTGTTTATCCTCCAATATCTGCCCGCAGAATCACAGCTCCCCACTTCGTACCTTGAAAGCAACCACCTGCGATATTCTGTTTGTAGAGATCCAGATCTATCTTCTTACATCTCAGGGTGATTTTGTGGGTGTTCACAGTGGTCTGGTAGATATCCAGCTCAATTCCGGGGACCAGTTGGAATAGGGTCCCCTACTCGTCCGCCATCTTTTCCCGTCCTATTTTTAACTTTTTGAGTAATCTCCATACTATTTTCCAGAGTGGCTGCACCAGTCTGCATTCCCACCAACAATGCAAGAGTGTCCCCCTTTCTCCACATCCTCACCAACACATGTTGTTTCTTGTGTTATTGATTTTAGCCATTCTGACAAGTGTGAGGTGATATCTCATTGTGGTTTTGATCAGCATTTCCCTGATGGTGAGTAATGATGAGCATCTTTTCATATGTCTGGTGGCTTTCTGCTATTATTTTTATTATTGCCAATTTCTATTTTCTTTGAGTGTAGTTTTCTGATCTTTTCCTAGCTTCTTGAGTTAGATACCTGGATTGTTGATATTTTATCTTTCATGTGTGTGTGTGTTTAATTATATATTTCCCTATTATAAGCACTACTTTAACTGTATCTCATAAATTTTAGTGGGCATTTAGGAATAGTTACAATTAGTTAAATGAACAGATCTTAAATGTACAGTTTTATGAGTTCCAACAAATGAATACACTTGTGTAATCAAAACCCCCAACACTTAGAAAGTTCCTACATGCCCCTTTATAGTTAATCTTCTTCCTTGCACTCAGAGGCAACCACTATTTTGAGTAATGTTCAATTATGTCAATATACCATGGTTTACTTATTCATTCTCTTTTTGATGACCATTTAAAGTATTTCTATTGTTTAGCCATTCTGAACAAAGTTGCAATGAACATGTCTGTTTAAGTGTTTTTATGGACATGTTTTAATCTCTTTTAGTAATTTCTTAGGAGTAGAATTACTGAATCATAAGGTAGGTGATGTGATGGTTAATTTTATGTATTCATTTGAATAGTTCATGGGGTGCCCAGATATTTGGCTAAGCATATATCAGTGTATCTGTGATGGTGTTTCTGGATAAGAATACCTCTTTGAAATGAAGACTTGAGTAAAGCTGATTGCCCTCCTTCATGTGGGTTAGTATCAACTAATCCACTGAAGGCCTAAACAGGATAAAAATGTGCAGGAAGGGTGAATTTGCTCTCTTTGCCTGACTGCTGAGCTGAGATATTAGTCTTCTCCTGCTCTCATACTAGGCCTTACACCATTGGCCCACAGGTTCTCAGAACTACACCACCAGCTTTCCTGGGTCTCCAGCTTGCAGATGGCAGTTTGTGGGACTTCTCAGCTTCCTTAATCACATGAGCCAATTCCTTATAATAAATCTCTGTGTGTATATATATATTCAGTTGTTCTGCAACCTCTGCAACATTTGATATTGACAGCCTTCTTAATTTTATCCATTTTAGTGTGCATGTAGTAATACCTCATTACGGTTTTAACCTAATGACTAATGTTGTTGAGCATCGTTATTAATTACTGGTAAATACTATTCTGTGAAAT
This sequence comes from Callorhinus ursinus, assembly GCF_003265705.2. NCBI lineage: Eukaryota > Metazoa > Chordata > Mammalia > Carnivora > Otariidae > Callorhinus > Callorhinus ursinus. The sequence goes on from NW_027397095.1 coordinate 3,775,919, forward strand.
GTTTAAGTATTAAGTCCATCTTTTATTGAGTTGCTTATTTTTATTATTGATTTGTAAGAGTTCTTTAAATGTTCTGAATATGAACAATTTGTCAGTAATATATTTTGCACATATACCTTTCAGTACTGTGACTTGTCTTTTCATTTTCTTTATGATGTCTTTGGTTTGGTTTGGTTTGGTTTGGTTTTTTAATGATGTCTTTTAATGTACAGACATTTTAAATTTTTAAGAAATACAGCCATCATTTATTTTCTTTTGTTGTTAGTGCTTTATGCATTTTAAGGGCTCATTGCCTACCTTCCAGTTCACAAAGATAATTTTCTATGTTTTCTTAGAAGAGTTTTATAGTTTTTTATGTATAAGTTTAAGACCTATTTTGAATTAATTTTTGTATATGGTGTAAGAGATGAATCAAGTCTTGTTTGTTTTTTTCAGTATCAATATCTAGCTGTTCCAACACCTTAGTGCCTTTGTCAAAAATCATTTGGTGAAACCATAAGAGACACTAAACTCTAGGAAACAAACTGAGGGTTGCTGGAGGGGAGGTGGGTGGGGAAAGGAATAATTGGGTGATGGGTATTAAGGAGGGCACTTGAAGGAATGAGCACTGGATGTTATATGGAACTCATGAATCACTAAATTCTACCCCTGAAACTAATAATATACCATATGTTAACTAAATTAAATTTAAAAAAAGAATATTTTTAAAATAATCATTTGGTGATACGTAAATTGGTCTATTTCTTGATGCCATTTTGTTCCATTGATCCATTTTTCTTATGTAAGTACCACACTGTTAATTACCGTAGTTTTATTTTAGATATTAAAATAACATAGTATAAGTTCTCCTTCTGTGATCCTTTTTCTAGGTATTTTGGCTATTCTAGCCAAGATGCATTTCTTTTTTTTTATTTTTTTATTAACATATAATGTATTATTTGTTTCAGGGGTACAGGTCTGTGATTCATCAGTCTTACACAATTCACAGCACTCACCATAGCACAGAACCTCCCCAATGTCCATCACCCAGCCACCTCATCCTTCCCACCCCCTCCACTCCAGCAACCCTCAGTTTGTTTCCTGAGATTAAGAGTCTCTTATGGTTTGTCTCCCTCTCTGGTTTCATCTTATTTCATTTTTCCCTCCCTTCCCCTATGATTCTCTGTCTTGTTTCTCAAATTCCTCATATCAGTGAGATCATATGAAACTTGTTTTTCTCTGATTGACTTATTTCACTTAGCATAATACCCTCTAGTTCCATCCACATCATTGCAAATAGCAAGATTTCATTTTTTGATGGCTGCATAATATTCCACTGTATATATATACCACTTCTTCTTTATCCATTCATCTGTTGATGGACATCTTGGCTCTTCCCATAGTTTGGCTATTATGGACGTTGCTGCTATAAACATTGGGGTGCCTGAGCCCCTTCAGATCACTACATTTGTATCTTTGGGGTAAATACCCAGTAGTGTATTGCTAGGTTATAGGGTAGCTCTATTTCCAACATTTGAGGAACTGCCATACTGTTTTCCAGAGTGGCTACACCAGCTTGCATTCCCACCAACAGCGTAGGAGGCTTCCCCTTTCTCCACATCCCCGCCAACATCTGTCATTTCCTGACTTGTTAATTTTAGCCATTCTGACGGGTGTGAGGTGGTATGTCATTGAGGTTTTGATTTGTATTTCCCTGATGCCAGGTGATGTTGAACACTTTTTCATGTGTCTGTTAGCCATTTGGATATCTTCTTTGCAGAAATGCCTGTTCATGTCTTCTGCCCATTTCTTGATTGGATTATTTGTTCTTTGGGTGTTGAGTTTGATAAGTTCTTTATAGATTTTGGATACTAGCCCTTTATCTGATATGTCATTAGCAAATATCTTCTCCCATTCTGTTGGTTGTCTTTTGGTTTTATCTACCGTTTCCTTTGCTGTGCAAAAGCTTTTTATCTTGATGAAGTCCCAAAAGTTCATTTTTGCCCTTGCTTCCCTTGCCTTTGGCAATATTTCTAGGAAGAAGTTGCTGTGGCTAAGGACCAAGAGGTTGCTGACTGTGTTCTCCTCAAGGATTTTGATGGATTTCTGTCTCACATTTAGGTCTTTCATCCATTTTGAGTCAATTTTTGTGTGTGGTATAAGGAAATGGTCCAGTTTCATTCTTCTACATGTGGCTGCATTTGTTGAAGAGACCGTCTTTTTTCCTTTGGACATTCTTTCTTGTTTTGTCAAAGATCAGTTGACCATAGAGTTGAGGGTCCATTTCTGGGCTCTCTGTTCTGTTCCATTTATCTATGCATCTGTTTTTGTGCCAGTACCATACTGTCTTGATGATGACAGCTTTGTGATAGAGCTTGAAGTCCGGAATTGTTATGCCACCATCTTTACTTTTCTTTTTCAACATTCCTCTGACTATTCAGGGTGTTTCTGGTTCCATACAAATCTTAGGATTATAGATTCCATTTCTTTGGAAAAAGTTGATGGTATTTTGATAGAGATTGCATTAAATGTGTAGATTGCTCTAGGTAGCATTGACATTTTCACAATATTTGTTCATCCAATCCATGAGCATGGAACCTTTTTCCACTTTTTTGTGTCTTCCTCAATTTCTTTCATGAGCATTCTATAGTTTTCTAAGTACAGATTCTTTGCCTCTTTGGTTAGACTTATTCCTAGGTATCTTATGGTTTTGGGTGCAATTGTAAATGGGATCGACTCTTTCATTTCTCTTTCTTATGTCTTGTTGTTGGTGTATAGAAATGCCACTGATTTCTGTGCATTGATTTTATATCCTGCCACTTTACTGAATTCCTGTATGAGTTCTAGCAGTTTTGGGGTGGAGTCTTTTGGGTTTTCCACATAAAGTATCATATCATTTGCAAAGAGTGAGAGTTTGACATCTTCTTTGCCAATTCGGATGGCTTTTATGTTTTTTTGTTGTCTGACTGCTGAGGCTACACTTCTAGTACTATGTTGAATAGCTGTGGTGATACTGGACATCCCTGCCATGTTCCTAACCTTAGGCGAAAAGCTCTCGGTTTTTCCCCATTGAGTATGCTATTCACTGTGGGTTTTTATAGATGGCTTTTATGATATTGAGGTATGTACCCTTTATCCCTACACTCTGAAGAGTTTTAATCAAGAAAGGATGCTGTACTTTGTCAAATGCTTTTTCTGCATCTATTGAGAGGACCATATGGTTCTTGTTCTTTCTTTTATTAATGTATTGTATCACATTGATTGATTTGCAGATGTTGAACAAATCTTGCAGCCCAAGAATAAATCCCGCTTGGTCGTGGTGAATAATCCTTTTAATGTACTGCTGGATCCTATTGGCTAGTATTTGGTGAGAATTTTTGCATCCATGTTCATCAGGGATATTGGTCTGTAGTTCTCCTTTTTGATGGGGTCTTTGTCTGGTTTTGGAATCAAGGTAATGCTGGGGTCATAAAATTAGTTTGGAAGTTTTCCTTCTATTTCTGTTTTTTGGAACAGTTTCAGAAGAATAGGTATTAATTCTTTAAATGTTTGGTAGAATTCCCCTGGGAAGCCATCTGGCCCTGGGCTCTTGTTTATTGGGAGATTTTTGATTACTGCTTCAATTTCATTACTGGTTATGGGTCTGTTCAGGTTTTCTATTTCTTCCTGGTTCAGTTTTGGTAGTTTATATGTCTCTAGGAATGCGTCCATTTCTTCCAGATTATCTAATTTGCTGGCATAGAGTTGCTCATAATAAGTTCCTATAATTGTTTGTATTTCTTTGGTGTTGGTTGTGATCTCTCCTCTTTCATTCATGATATTATTCATTTGGGTCCTTTCTCTTTTCTTTTTGATAAGTCTGGCCAGGGCTTTATCAATCTTATTCTTTCAAAGGACTAGCTCCTAGTTTCCTTGATCTGTTCTACTGTTCTTTTGGTTTCTATTTCATTGATTTCTTTTCTGATATTTTTTATTTCTTTTCTCCTGCTGGGTTTAGGCTTTGTTTGCTGTTCTTTCTCCAGCCCCTCCAGGTGTAGGATTAGGTTGTGTATTTGAGACTTTTCTTGTTTCTTGAGAAAGGCTTGTATTGCTATATACCTTGCTCTTAAGACCTCCTTTGCTGCATCCCAAAGATTAGAACAGTTGTGTTTTCATTTTCATTTGCTTCCATGAATTCCTTTAATTCTTCTTTAATTTCCTGGTTGACCCATTCATTCTTTAGTAGGATGTTCTTTAGCCTCCATGTATTTGAGTTATTTCCAACTTTCCTCTTGTGATTGAGTTCTAGTTTCAAAGCATTGTTGTCCAAAAATATGCAGGGAATGGTCCCAATCTTTTGGTATCAGTTGAGACCTGATTTGTGACCCAGGATGTGATCTATTCTGGAGAATGTTCCATGGGCACTAGAGAAGAATATTATTCTGTTGCTTTGGGATGGAATGTTCTGAACATATCTGTGAAGTCCATCTTGTCCAATGTGTGTCATTTAAAGCCTTTATTTCCTTGTTGATCTTTTGCTTAGATGATCTGTCCATTTCAGTAAGGGGGATGTTAAAGTCCCCTACTATTATTTTATTATTGTCAATGTGTTACTTTGATTTTGTTATTAATTGGCTTATACAATTGGCTCCTCCCATGTTAGGGGCACAGATATTTAAAATTGTTACATCTTCTTGTTGGATAGACACTTTTAAGTATGATGTAGTGTCCTTCCACATTTCTTATTATAGTCTTTGGTTTAAAATCTAATTTGTCTGATATAAGGCTTGCCACCCCAGCTTTCTTTTGATGTCTATTAGCATGGTAAGTGGTTTTCCACCCCCTCACTTCCAATCTGGGGGTGTCTTCGGGTCTAAAATGAGTCTCTTGTAGACAGCATATCAATGGGTCTTGTTTTTTTTTTTTATCAAATCTGATACTGTATCTTTTGATTGGGGCATTTAGTCCATTTACATTCAGGGTAACTAGTGACAGATATGAATTTAGTGCCCTTGTATTGCCTGTAAGGTGACTGTTACTGTATATTCTCTGTGTTCCTTTCTGGTCTATGTTACCTTTAGGCTCTCTCTTTGCTTAGAGGAGCCCTTTCAATATTTCTTGTAGGGCTGGTTTCGTGTTTGCAAACTCCTTTAGTTTTTGTTTGTCCTGGAAGCTTTTTATCTCTCCTTCTATTTTCAATGACAGCCTAGCTGGATATAGTATTCCTGGCTGCATATTTTTCTCATTTAGTGCTCTGAATATATCATGCCAGTCTTTTCTGGCCTGCCAGGTCTCTGTGGATAGGTCTGATGCCAATCTAATGTTTCTACCATTGTAGGTTACAGACCTCTTGTCTCAAGCTGCTTTCAGGATTTTCTCTTTGTCTGAGACTCGTGAGTTTTACTATTAGATGTTGGGATGTTGACCTATTTTTATTGATTTTGAGGGGGGTTCTCTGTGTCTCCTGGATTTTGATGCCTGTTTCCTTCCCCAAATTAGGGAAGTTCTCTGCTATTATTTGCTCCAATATACCTTCTGCCTCTCTCTCCTTCTTCTGGGATCCCAATTATTCTAATGTTGTTTCACTTTATGGTATCACTTATCTCTCAAATTCTCCCCTCATGATCCAGTAGTTGTTTATCTGTTTTTTTCTCAGCTTCTTTATTCTCCATCATTTCGTTTTCTATATCACTAAATCTCTCTTCTGCCTCATTTATCCTAGCAGTTAGAACCTTCATTTTGGATTGCTTCTCACTAATAGCCATTTTGATTTCGACTTGATTAGATTTTAGTTCTTTTATTTCCCCAAAAAGGGATTCTCTAGTATCTTCTATGCTTTTTTCAAGCCCAGCTAGTACCTTTATAATCATCATTCTGAACTCTAATTCCAACATCTTACTAATGTCTGTATTGATTAGGTCCCTGGCAGTCGGTACTGCCTCTTGTTCTTTTTTTTTTTTTTGAGGTGAGTTTTTCTGTCTTGTCATTTTGTCCAGAGGAGAACAGATGAATGAGTGAACAAAATGCTTAAAGGATAACAATGACCCCAGAAAAATATACACTAAACAAATCAGAAGAGACCCAAAACTGGGGGGAAAAGAAAGGGAAAAAAAAGATTATGATCACGCTGCTGAATAAAACAGAGCCACACACTAGAATGTGGGTGTATTTTGGTCTGTTAGAAGAAATTGCCTCCCAAAATTTTGCAGAAAGAAAAACTTATATATATACAAAAATAAGGGTAAATATGATGAAAGGATGGAATATGACTGTAAAGATGAAAATTTAAAAAGAGGTTAAAAAAGGAATTGATAAAATAAGAAGTTGGTTGAAAAAAGAATGAAAAAAAATTAAAAAAGGAAATAGAATGTGATCAGGAGGGAGACTAGAACAATGTCATATACTAGATTTAGGGTATATTTTGGTCTGTTAGAAGAAACTGTATCCCAAAACTTTAAAGAAAAAAAAAGCTTATATCTACACAAAAAATAAGGTTAAACACAATGAAGAGATAGAATATGACTGTAAAAATCAAAATTAAAAAAAGATTTTTAAAAAGCAATTGATAAGATGTTGGTTGAAAAAGGAAGGAAGAAAAATTCAACTAAAAAAATAGAAAAAGGAAAAAAATAAAGAAAATTTAAAAAAATAACTTTGAAAGACTAAAGAATCATGGGGGAAAAGCCATGAATTTTAGTGCTGTATTCCCTTAGAGCTGGAGTTTTGCAGTTCTCATTGATCGGTAAACTTGGTCTTGGCTGGATGTTCTTGCTGATCATCTCAGGAAGGGGCCTGTTGCAGTCATTCTCAAGTGTCTTTGCCCAAGGCAGAATTGCCCCGCCCTTGCTAGGGGCCAGGCTAAGTAAGCTGCTCGGGTTTGCTCTCAGTAGCTTTTGTTCCCCGCAAGCTTTCCATACAGCTTTGGAGGACAAGAGTGAAAACGGCGGCCTCCCAATCTCCTCCAGGAGGAGCCGAGAACTCGGGGTCCCACTCCTCAGTGCGCCCCTAGAGAAAAGCAGTCAGTCACTCCCGTCTCCCTGGTCTCCAGCCACACTCCATGCTCACCCGGCCTGTGACCAAGTGTTTCTATCTCTGGCACCCGACCCCGTGTGGAGTCTCCAGACCCAGCAGATCCCTGTGGTGTGCTCCCGCGCCACTCCTCCCAGGGGAAGAAGGGGAGTCTCCCTGGATCTGCCACTTGTTGGGTCCCTGCTGGAGGAGCAGTGGCCCGACTGTGCCTCGGATCATGGTTTATGGCAAACCCCGAGCTGAGTGCTTGCTCCTTGGCTCCGTCTGTGCAGCCGGCTTCTCCACTCCAATACCTGGGAGCTCTGCCACACTCAGGCACCCCCGGTCTTTCTGTGACCCCAAGGGTCCTGAGACCACCCTGTCTCAGCGAGGGTTCCACCCCCCCCCCCC